>NC_084979.1:7793839-8093839 GCF_963691925.1 Scomber scombrus
GACTGAAAAGTACACCAGCCTCAAAAACTTTGTCAACATTAAATTTGAACAATGCTGGCTTCTGACCTAGTTTGATTGACAGGTGATCTGTGGGAGAGCAGAAACAATGATAATGAAACAGCGAGGATCCTGTGGACATGTCCCTGAGACTGAGTTAGTCTTGTCTTACAAAGACAACAAACGCAATAAAATGTAATCTCCAGGAAGTCGGTGTAAGGCTTTTCCCACAGGTATAGCACACAACTGCAGTGTTATACGTGCTTCTGTTGCATGCTTTGGACACTAAACTGAACAAGACGTTCATTTCAGACAGTACTGACATATGTAGTTATGAATTTACATACTTACTTCTGTAAGTTCAACAAAAGTCACTTGCAGAGCTACAGCAGGATAGTTATCTGCCTTAAATACACACACATTATATCAACTTTTTTGAACAATGTGTGCACGATTGAGTAAAGTAAGTGTTTCTTGGTAGTTTTCTTGTTATTAACTGAATGAGGCATCCAAATTCAGTGCTTCATCCCTTCCATTAAAGGTGACTAACCCTGTGCATACACTACTCTTTCTTTTATTTCCTCTGGTTGCTGCCTTGCCAACTGCTCACACTGGCTGACACTAAATTTGTGGTGGCATTTCCATAAACATTACAGTACACCCTATAGGAATCCTAGGGAGGAGAAATGGAATTTACAACATATAATACACAAACAACAGCCTCCTAAATGACTGTAAAGCTAAGTAAACACCTCCCTAAAACAGTCCTCAACAAAAACATTATAGCCTTCATAAAGCTGAGATTTACTGCTTTTAGGTAGGTGTACCTCCTAAACTGTCAACTGAATGTGTGTAATTCTCATTAAAAAGTTCTAATTAGTGTTTTTTTTATTTTCTTTCCTTTTGTAATAAATGTGCATCGTCATAAGTTTTGTTCTAAAGGTGCCCGCGATGTCCAATGATTCCTGTAACTGTGAGAGCTGTCACAACGCCAAAAATCTAAGCACTGTTCCTCGGGGCTTGTTTTGCCCCCAGTGATTGATGGCTAGCATCCAAGAGTCTTACAAGTCTTAGAGCCTCGTACATTTTTAACTGTTCCGATGAGCCAATAAAGATCAGGGATTTTACATAAGGATTAGCATTTATTGGACCGTGCTGAGTCCCTAACTGCTGATTGTCCCCTTCCATGATTACAGTCTAAATAATAGCTCCAGCATTGACAAATGAGTTTCTTTTCTTAGTTACATCTCAGTTTTGACAGAGATATCTAAATGTTAAAAAGCTGGTTTGATATACAGTGTGTATTTTAATACACACTCAATTAAGAGAACCCGAGCACTATGCACTAAGATAGGCATATTACCACAAAGTAAAATTCTCTTACTGTAGTCTAAAGCCTTGAAGAAGAAACAAATGCATTTCACCGTGGCTCTATATAACACATCACAATGAAAGCTTTAACCGCATCTCAACTCCAAATAACAGATGCACTTATAATGAGAACAGCACAGTTGTTCCATCGGGTCTAACAAGCATGACCTTTGGAGAGTTTCTGTAATTCACACTCTTGAACAGTGAAAGTGCTTGAGCGTGGATTTTAAATGTGTGTGTGTGTGTGTGTGTGTGTGTGTGTGTGTGTGTGTGTGTGTCTGTGTGTGTGTGTGTGTGTCTGTGTCTGTGTCTGTGTGTGTGTGGGCAACAAAGTCTGCTCTGCTGGCATGTCCAAGCGAGAATGTGGCTTCCAGCTGAGCTGAGCTTATGACAGAGGACAATATAAAAAAAAATGCTTCTCTCGGTATTGAGGGTTTGTCTGCACTGCACTGGTGTTACACTGTGCTGACTATTGACAGCGAATGAAAGTTAATACCATATTTAGCTTTACTGTTTGGTTTCATTGATGTTGTAAAACTGCAGTATTATCAGTTCATCTTGCAGCAGCCTCACACTGGATTTTCAATATGGCTCTTAAGTTACTGTAAAGGTGTGTGCATTTGTGTCCAGAACTGTACACACTTTAGCTTATGCATTTCCCACTGTGGATGTAAGTCAGTTACAGTGAAATGAGTGTGTGTATGCATATTTGCCCGTATATGCCAGTGTGTAGGTAGTAAGGTAATCTCCCTCCAGCCCTGCAGCGTTAAAAAAGAAAAAAAGAAAAAAAAACATCACTTCCATGCTGGGTTTTTTTTTCTCCACCCCCAATTGGAGGCTGAGAAAGAAAATCCCATTGCGGAGAACAGACTGCATGTCCACTTCTCGCTTGTCATGGCAAACGTCTTGTCCAGGTAACACTTCATCCCATATTTGGACGGCTCATCCATTAAATATGGCACGGTGTCAAAGCCTCGAGGAAGCTCTGAGTGCGTCAGTGGGTTATGAAAGGGAAAAGGATAGTGCTGTTGTGATTAAAGCCACGACAAGGGGAAAAAAAAAATGTCATGGCTTACGAGTTGAAAGAAAGTCTGGTGTAGTTCTCTGGTGGCAATTTTCCACGGATTCTACTGCCAGTTGTGATGCTTCAAGATTCGGCGTGGGTCTGAGATTATACACATTTTTACGGTGGATCAAAGCGCATATTATCATGCTAAAGAATACAATATTTTTTGTCCAATACACAACAATGAAGACTATGTAGACTCGACCTAGCAGTAAGACGACAGAGCCCTTTGCTTTTTTAGCTTTAAACAGTATTTGATTGATTCCTTGCACTGTGGGTGAAAGATACATATTTCATCATCATATATTATCTCTGCAACATTTTCTGCTAGTTGCTCGTTTTTCAACATAGATTCAGACAATTCAATAAATATGCCCCCGAAGCAGTAGTTCCTATTACTTTGAAATAGTTTCTACTTGCCGAAGAAAATGTCCCCACAGCTCGTGTTTGTGGTGAAATGCTCTATCAGTTTCATTGTTTTGCTGCCTTGTTGCATTTACTCCAAACAACGTGAAAAAAGGGGAGAAATGGACTGTTGTGGCAAGCGTGAACGCATTCAGGCTCAATAAGGCTTGACAGAATCGCCTTGACAAACTCAAAATAGCTACTTTAAGACGGAGCGCTGTTCTCCACAGGGGTGAACACCTGGTAGGTTTTTGAATTATTTCGCAGCAGTCCAGTGTGCTCCAACTGCAGAGCAAAGGAGATGAGAGAAGGGGGAAAGGAGGAAAGGGAAGGGAAGGGAAGGTAAGGTGTGCATGAATAATTAACAGCCCTGAACTTTACATGGGTGACAAGAATAGCGGCTAAATTACCGAGACCAGTCGAGGCAGTGACGCATAAATGGCAAATGTGTTGAAACACCCATTCAGGTGAAGCCAATTGTGCAGTGATCAGATTAGATCGGCAAAACGGTGGCTCCAACATTGACTAATGACCTACTGACTGTCAGGAAATCAGGAAACGGAAGTTGATGGTGGGAGATACAGGTCGGTGGCATTGAAGCGACATCGCATCAATGCTGAATGAGTCTAAATTCATTACGCTCTGGCACTCCTGGGGGACATCTTCCACTTACTTCCTAATAAAGGGCGCCTTTCTTTTCAGCTGACGCTAAGTAATACAGATGTGCTCCTTAACCGGCCGGCTTTTAACAGTCCTCTCCTCTCGCTTTCCTTCTCTCTATAAGAGTAGCTGTGCTGGAGGACCTTCGCAGTGAGGGGACAGGTTGCTATGGCAACAGCCGTTGATGCAATCGGCACAGAACAGCTTGCCTCATCTGGTTGGGAGTGGAAACTTTCCGTCATGCACAAAGGTGGTATATATATATATATATATATGTGTGTATATGTACAAGACAAACAAACATGCCTCCATATGAAACTCCTTGCAGTGCTTTTAAAATTATTGTTTAGTTTTTATTTGCAGCGGTTGTGCAGCTCCCTCTATCACTTTTACTCCGCTCGATGCTTTGGGGTGAGAATCTAATTTTGAAAATCTAATTTTCAGTGCTGAGGCTATAGGTGTGCTGCGTAGGTGGGGAGAGCAGCGATAGATCGGAGTAGCGTTGATTAACATTTGCACAGAAGTTGCCTTCTTCGTCCGTCAATGTGGTTATTTACAGCAGAGTGCAGAAGTCCACAAGTGATGGATTGCAAAAAAAAAGAAGAAGCAAGAAATGAAGATAGAATACACAACGATGAGCAGCAGTTATAGCTGCTAACGTATCTAAGTGGAAAAGCAACCCTACAAGCCTCCTATTGATCTCTACACACATCCAAATAATTAAACAACCACACAGGTCGATCGTACCTGCACTCCAGAACGACCCATAGGAGCGTTTTCTAATCAGGCACTTCTATCAGTGCTTTCCAAAACTATTACACATCACTGTTAAAAAATAATTATGTTTCATAGTGTGACAGCGCTGTGGTTAAGGTCTGGTCTAGGCACAAAAACCTCTTGGTTAGAGACAGGTTATGGCTTGGGTTCATCAATGGACTCTACTTATATAATGATTTTCTAGTCTTCACTTAAAGCGATTTTACACTACAAGTCACATTCACCTATTCATGGACTGATGGCAGGGGTTGCCATGCAGGGTGCCAACATGCTCTTCAGGGGGAAGCTAACATTCACACACATTTACACACCATTGGTGCAGCCATCTGGAGCAATTTGGGCTTCAGTATCTTGCCCAAGGACACTTTAATATGAAGACTGGAGGAGCTAAGAATCTAAACGCTGATCTTCTGATTAGAAGATGGCCCGCTCTACCTCCTGTGCCACAGCCATTCCCGCCTTGGGTTAAAATGATCACTTGAAACATGGTGCGGATTAAAGTTACCACTTCCTTAAAGTTAGGCAACCTTCATCATCATGGCAACAGTAAACCCCACAGCAATTGTAGCCTCTGTTTTTTATTTTTACCACAGCCACTAGATGGCATTTGCCAGTGAAGTGTAAATACGGGTTGGTTTTGCCGGTTGAATTTTGGACCTATAGTGTCGTTTTTCTTTTGAGGATGGGTTGGTTAGTGGCCCTCAGGGGACTAATGCAGTCAATTATTGATTCTCACTGCAAATCACACAACGCCCAGCGTGAAATAAAGAAAACATCTGCTCACAATGGAACACCCCACCTTACCGGCTCGATACAAGAAAATCACTTCTTTAAACCAGTGCAATGAAAAGAGAAGAAAGAAGGTGAAAGAGGGAAAGAATGGAGTCTTTCAAATGATTTTTTTCCTTCTTTTTTTAAAGAAGAAAACAACTTTCCGTTGTCTTACATTTTCAACCTTTCTGTTCTTACCAGGGCAACAGCCCAGAATGAACAAATTGACAAAAACAAACTGTAAGAGCTATCTGTTTATTTTCTCTGTGCCTTTAGTTCTCTGCTTGAAGATGGACGGTTTTGGGTGTGCGAGTATGTCTCTGTATGTGTGTGTGTGTAGGCTGGTACAGTATTTTCTCATTCCCTCACATAAAGGGGGGCAATCAATTTCCCTCTGCTCCTGTTTCCTGAATGCAACACACACGCTCCTACAGCTGAGCGCCTGGGCCCTGACCTGGCTAACACACAGGATGAACTTATTTACCAAACGACAACCTCTATTGGGCATGCACAGTCCGGACCTGCGGAGACACTTCGCCTTTCCAGAGAATGAGAGATAAAGTTGGATACAGAGAGGGTCAAGATGTGGGGTGGGTGGAGATAGGGGGTAAAAGGCAGGAAGAGCTTTTTTTTATTGGAAGGAAATGCTGGAAATGCAAGAGAGAAACAGAGGTGAGAGAAGGTTAAAGTGAATAATGAAAGGTAGGAGGAAAATACCTACAATTCAAATTGCTCCTGGTGTCTACACGTGCCTCATGCAGTCCTGTAAGTCAAAGAAACCTGCACCAGCTGCACATCCTCTGAAGGCTGTGGCATAATTGATGCAGAAACAATTTTCTCTAGGTTCCTCTGAACAAAAGGAAATGAAATGTCTGAACGCCAATGACAGCACAGTAGCTGGTGTTCAATGTCCTTATTTACATCTCTGTATCTAAATCAATACACCATTACTTATATATACACAGTATATGGGGGTTCAGCTTGTTAGAGGATATCAGTATATAAAACTAATCAAACAAGCTTTAGATGGTTATATTTTCAATGCTGACTTTGTTGCTCAGTCACCTCAGTGACTGCTGCTGCAACTGCTCTGGGATTTTGTCATTGCTATTTCCAGTCTCCCTTGGCAATGGTTACTTTTTAAATTTTAATGAAGTCCCACAGGTATTAAGAGTAAATAAACACCATACAACGGCTACAATGAGCACACGCAAATATGTTTTCTTCAGGTACATTTTTTTACACCTGCATTCAGGATCGCAATATTTTATTTTGTTTTATACTGTTTTGAGTTTTTAGGTTGTTGTTGTTTTGTTTTTGTTTTTTTTTACAGATAATGCTAAACATTCTGTAATTGTTGAATATTAGTTCTTCACCACACAATCTGAAAGTCTTTGTTTATTTTCTGTATGTATGTCAGAGGTCTCTGGTCAGAATGAGATGATTTTTTACTCCTAATTGAGATCACACGCCTTCTCCCACATTTGTTTATAATGAAAAATGTTAATTGTAAACCATTTTGTTTTCATGCATACATAACAAGCAATGTGAGCATGAAAGCACAAACTGCTTTTTCTAATCAGACAGCTCATGAGCAACTGCATGAAACACTAAATTGAATAATAATCTTATCTTTTGTCAAGTCTCTACAGCACTTGGAGTGTGTGTTTGTTTAAAAAAGATTGAGGTGGTAGCTAATTTACAGCTCAATTGAAGCTGGATTTAACCCCAAAATCTGTGAGGTCTTTCCTGGTTATGAAGGGAAACATCTTTTTCGTGATGTTTCCACCTGCAGCCTCAAGCAGTGGAGAGGCTGCTTCAGTCATGTGGGATCCTCAAAGCAAACACACTCTGTAGACTGACTGTTCATGATTAAGCTATTACAGATAAAAACATGCTGTCAGTCTCATGCGTGATCCATAGTAGATCAGCCTTGGCCTCTAAATTATGCATTTTTCATACTCCTGCCTCGGCTGCTGCTCCACACTTCCAGTGGAAAAGGTAGCATGAAGAACAGTTGCAGGAAGGCATTGATTGGAGCCTAGAAAGCACACTAATCACTGTTGACCAGAGCCATATGTTTGGCTCACTTAGGTAAATCCTAGCCTCTGTAGTCTTTTTAAGGCTTCAGCTACAGAGGCTCTCCATGGAAGACATTGACATTTAAGGTGGTTGTACTAATTCACTCCTTTTGCTTGCAAAGAAACACAAGTGCTTTTGCCTGTCGTCTTTGTGACAGTTCTATATAGCAGACTGTTTTTGTTGTACTGGCACTGTGGTTTAGTCAGAAATCAGGATGGATAAATGTATTTGTTCTCCCTCAACTGCTGCCAGATTTTCACGACTCAGACGCATTGTTGTGGTTCTCAAGCCTCCTTTTCTTTCGGCGCCTTTTACTGCAGTGTCTCTCACAAGCATTTTGTTGACATAGATGTCCTGCCTCCCACTTATTGTGTGCAGTTGGTCATGTGTAGTAATGCAGACTGATTGTGTGTTGATGCAGCTTATAGAGAAATTATTTGTTTTGATGCAATGGATCTCGGCGCTTATGCTAATGAGATAACATGAGATCACACAGAATCAAGATCGTGATGCAATTTCAATTAATGATGCAGCCCTAGTCAGCGGTCACAAAGGACGATTCTGTTTAAAGCCGATTGACTTTGTTTAATTAATCAGGTTCGAATTTTTTGCCTACCTATCAAAATGTCCTCCCATCAGCTAACTTTCCTTAGAGCAAACCTACATCCATTTCACACCATTTGTCTCCTTCCACAGACTTTGGCACCACCTCAGCTTTTTATTTGGCATTCAAACCATAGAGCAAAAGCATTTTCCACACCTACTTGGGTGTGAGAAGTGATTTCAGACCCTGGAGCAGTTTTCCTTTTTTGTTCATTTTGTTTGGCCATATGAGAACACAGCGATTGCCAATGCAATTAGAATGAGACCTTGTTGAGAGAGGTTTCAAAATATGCTTCAAAACCAAACCCAGTGCTGTGGATGGTATGGAAACGTGATCAGCCTGGATTTCAAGCTGGTGTTCATTATGGGTTATGCACACTGTGATTTATTGGTAATGTGTTGACCCCTGTTAATTTAAGACGGGAGATCGTGTTCTCCCACACTAAGTAAGGGATCAATACAAGCCTCAATAAGGGTTATGATTAGTTACGCTTCACTTTAAATTCTGCAGTGCAATATAGCAACACCTTCCCACATATCTCCTCATGCATACCACAGCAATACCATCACCATCTGCAATACATAACCAAATGGCCAGTAGCCACATCTTTCAAAATGATCAGTCGTTTCTACGTGTTTTTATTCTATTCACACTATCTTTTAGGTCTTGGAATATAGCAGGTGCTCCATAAATCAGGCCTGAAATATGACAGCTTTTGACAGCTTAGAACATCTGCCTAATCACGCTTGTTATGGGAGAAAAAATACAGGAAGGCTATATGAGGGGAAAACACTTGGTTGTTTGTCTTGATCAAGCAGGGACATGAGCAGAAAACACAGGAGTGTGAAGTAAAAAGAAGACGTTGTGAGAATGAAAAAGTGAAAGAAATTGACACAGGGAACTGAATTCCTTAACTTGGCAGAGTTAGAGCCATACCCGCTGAAAAGAGCTAAATAGAGGCTTGAACCCATGACCTTTCAGTCTTATTGTTTTACTCTAACTCCAGAGCATACTCTATTTACCATCTGCTACATGAGATACTCTGAGAACCTGGAGTAAATGAAGGTGTGCAAACTTTGATACGAGCTGATGTACCAATGTAACATGGGACATGTGGCCAATAGTTGTCAAGATCTTTAGACCAGTTAGATGGATGGACAGAAAACTGTACATTGACATTCTTGGGTACCACTGGGTAGAGCAAGTAGTACTGCAAGTTTTGCCAAAAATGATATGAACCTTAGAGGTTCTTACAGGGAATGGTTCCCCTATGAAGAAATCAAACACACAAGCTGGTTTAGATGCTTTCACTGATGTGCCACATAAGTAACAGCAAGCCTACTCTCACCAGAGTTAAAAGACCTTTGCTAAACGCAAGTGCTTTTCAGCAAATGTAATCCCGAACTCCATCATTCATTGTGCCCTTCTCTGCTTAATGAGTCACATGGGGAATTAAACCATGATGCATGTTCCCATGAACAAACTTTTCAGTTTCACAGCATTCCCCTTCTTTCAGTTCTCTCTCCAAGCTTCTTTCTGCCCAATCTTATCAATAATGGAGGCATTGGTGACAGAACCCTATTCTGTCACCTCACATCTCCTCCGCAAACTCAGCAGCAGGCAGCCAGAGATCCTCCTCCTGAACAGATTACTGCTGGTCTGCAATATACATGAAGAAAACCAGCATGGCTGTCTCCGTGCTCCTGAATTCAATTATTCAGCTAAGCCAGTATTATAAGGAGAGGAGCGTTCTTTTGTTCACGTCTCTGAGCTCGTCGTCTGAGCACACAGTCACCTCTCAGAGACCTGTGCTGGACTCTTTATACAAAGATTTGGTTTTTATATCACACACACAATAACACACAGCGGTATTTTCTGAAAACAGATACAAAGACATAGTGACGCATACACTCAAACATGCAAAATACACACAAACATCCCACCAAAGTGCCGAAACCGAACGTCATTTCATCTCCTTTACGCCTGACTTCTACTCTCTTGTTCACACACTCCGCTCGCTTTCACTCCGTCTCTCATCAGCGTCATCAAATGTTTCATCAGAGTTGCAATTCCTCTCACTTCATACATTTAAAGTGAGTGTCGGTGTGTCTGAGTAGGAGTAGCAGAGAGTAAAACTTGACTCTCTGTCACTGCTACCACAGCATGGGGTTTCAGACACATTCTCTCTGCATCATTTCCACTACTCAACACTCCAGTTTCCAACAGAAAACAGAAAAAAATACCAGTTTCGCACAGAGTCAGTCGGTGTCACATCACAGCAGATGCCAAATACCCGATACGGAGAAAGATAGTGGCTTCTCCTATGACTCCCCACTCAAAATTAGTTTTTAATAAGCAAGTTTTTGAGGATTTATAAGATCTATGACAGGTAAAATCCAGATCTTAGGTTTTTCATACAACCAAATGTGTAAAATAACCCACATAGATGAGTGTTTTTTCTGGCTTTATACTGTATAATAATGTGAGGCAAACTTTGGGACCTTCCTCCTAACAGCAAACACTTCATAACTGGTTGGAGTTGAGATTTTCTTTAGTGTTCTTTGTTTAAAAAAAGCTCTGTCTGGACATTAACTGCCTCTACAGTTTGAAACTCCAAACAATCCCCAGTCAGTAGCTCATTTCAGTCAAAGATTACACTTGCATACACTTGAATTTCAAATCAATACTGGACTGTAAAGTTCAGCCCAGTATATCCCGTGGTATAACCTTCATATTAGAGGATTCTGATGGGTATTATTTAAGCTCCATGTCAAGGTTCAACACCAACGCAGTAAATAGTGTTTCCTTTAGAGGGTGGACCTTTGGCCTTCAAGCCAGTGGCTGAAGTTTATCTCCTGTCAAAGACTTTCTATAATGATGACTTTTTTTAAAACACTAAACATTGTATACAATCCAAGTTTTTCTTTTTCTTTTTCCAAATCCTCCAATTTCAACGTTCCTTCGGGGTAGAAAGATGTTTACTCCATTCAGTGCATCATGCCTTATGTTCACTGTGTAGATATTTCTGTTAAGCTGCAGTGCCATATTGAGTTGTTGGCTGTTAATGTTATGATTGAGAAATTACCTTAAGATTTAATAAAGTTGTATTATGTTTAACTGAAATGGATCCCTCTGGCAGGGTGAAGGCTGTAGAGGCTGATTGTGTCTGACACATCTGTCTTACTGACACCGAAAGTCTTGTTGAACATATTTCAAGTGAACATGATGGGTTAAAACAAGAACAGTGTGATAACAAATGCTTTATAGTTTGATCTATTTTCAACAGCAAGCTATGGATGACTATAGTTAATGTCCCTCAACAGTGAGCAAAGCAAAAGAGCCCAAGGAACAGCAGTTAGTCTTTTCTGCATTAATGTGTTATGGGGAAGGATAAGATGTGAAGATGATATTCATGTCAGCTTTCAGATGGTAAATACTATTTGCAGGCCTGATGACCTTGTATCACTGAATTTCCTCAACACCAGCGCTGGTAATAAAGTAGGAAGTTATGCTTGTCATTTCATATGAACTAAAATGAACCATTTTCAGCACCCAAGTTATTTTGCACTCAGACTTAATGACAAAGAAAACAGCTGCAGGATTTTTCTCTCAAATACACAATGGAATGCTCTTTTTGCTTCAAAATATGTCTTAAATTATTCACTATATATATGGTAGTTGAAGGTTTTGGTATTTGAATATTTTTACATCTGACTGTTTCCATTAATTTCTTTGAACCGTCAAATCATTCCCTCAGTTATTCCCATATGACCAGAATTCAGTGTTACTGGTCGCTCTTGCCAGAGGGGGCTAAAGCTTCTCTGAATTTATCTTGCCTTTGTTCGGCTTTCTGTTATTATTTTTCAGTCTGAATATTCCACTTCTGTCAAAAAAACTCTGTTAATAAGTGCTATATAAGTACAGTTATTATTGTTATTTATTTATTATTATGAAGCGGGAGGCAGCAATTTCCCTTCAAGTAAAGAGCTGGGCAGGAATCTAGGCCTCCATGCTGGCTCCCACTTTGGGGAGAAGAGGGTGCTCCGTTTTTTTCCCTTGGATTTCTGGAGGAAGCCCAAGTCAGTGGCAGATGGCAGCAGGATGAGTCTCAGAGACAACCTGGGGAGAGCTTGGAAGGCAAGCCAGGAAGCGGCAGCTCTCAAGTGCTGAGCTGGTCTGCACTGGATAAAAGGGAGGCGGCCTCCTCCATATGCTCCTCGTTGCTATGCCTAATCGCGATGAGGTGTCCGACGACTCATTGCCATTGTCACTGAAGGGAATTCAAGATAGGATGGAGAAAAAACTACTGATTTTGTGGGTTAAAGAAACAGCTGAATTGCATTTAATATAGAAATGGAGCCAACTAGCCTTTCGCAAGTCGGTATTGGTGCCACCATATGGGGAAAGTGAAATTAGGACAGGGGATCTTTCTTGATGTCTCAATTTAGAAGTGAATTTGAGATCCAGGAGTTAAAGGGCATCATCATCCCCTGAAGCCTATAGATTAATATTGATGTGCCCTGCTGAAAATCTCCTGCAGGAAATATTGAGCGTGGAGCTATTCCCCATCATGAGGAGTTGATGAAAGCAGCTCCACGAGGGAGACGCCCGAGCCGGCTGAGCCATGGGTGCCCTAGTTTTGCACCCATCCATAATGAACCTCATGGGCCTCCTGCCATTCATGGGGGGTACCCCCCCTTAACTCGCTCTCCTGCCCATACAAAGTACTCCATCATTCACCTCCCCTCCTCCCTTCCCATCACCTCCTCCTCCTCCCATCTCTCCATCTCTCTCCACTCTCTGATCAATAGGCCTGACCTGTCGATCGATACGGCCACAAATCACTTCATTTTCTTTTTCTCCTCCCCTCTCTCTCTTTCACTAGCTTCCCTCCCAGCCAACCAGATGGAAAATAAAAAAGGGGGAACTGGTGGATGTCATTGTAAAAAAAGTGACCTCCTCCTTGGTTTACTTGTTACCGTCAAGTCCAAAAAGAGAGAGTAAAGAGGCAAAATGGAGCCTATTAGAAAGCCAGCTGTATTTCAGAACATCAGCCCGGCTCATTTTAAACCCTGTCACCATCGCTGTCGCACAAGCACACACCCTTACACACACGTTGATCACAGCCTCTCTCTCTTTCTCTCTCTCTCTCTATCTCTCTCTGTGTTAATAGCCCTGAAAGGTGAATGTAGCATATGATTGTGTTATTTTCAGAAAATCAAAGTGCAGTGTTGGCTGCCTATCCATCACCCCAAACTTTTTTCTCTGGAGGTGCCTCGGAGGCCATGAGCTCAAATAATGTACACACACACACACACACACACAGTAGGAGTGGATGAGTAAATGTAAGGGATAGAGAGGGAAAAAGTGCCTGACATAGATTTAAATTTATAGGCGGCCTCCATGCACTGCTGGTTTTAGCGTTAGTATTATTGCACCACAGGCCCCCCCACCAGCCGCCGCTGTGGAATTAATTGCCGGTGACGCGAAAGTAGCACAAAAAGTGCCATGCTTTTGCGCTTTTCATTACTGAGCCGGGAGTCTTTGTGTGTGGCTTTGTAATATTTTCTCAGGGAGAGGAAGGGAAGAGGGAAAAAAGGAGGAGGAGGAGGGATGGGAGGCACGGGAGGCACGGAGGATAAGTAATATGGAGCTGACTGGGAGAGTGTTTAGCTCCTCTCTGTTCATTTGTCTTCATTTCCTCTCTTTGGAACGCTTAGCCCATCGTGACCCACACCGCTGTGGCTCCACTATATAACAGCTGTGTGCACGTGCGAACACACAAGTGGTTGCACCTACATGCACGCACAAACACACAAGTGGTTGCACCTACATGCACGCACAAACACACACACATACATGCACTTACAGTATGCAGATTCACATATACAGGTCTGGTATTACTATCATACTATGTAAACATCAGATATGCACCAGGCCCCCTGCAGGCTGGCAACCAGGCTTTTGACAGAATGGTGGCCATATTTTATTTATTTATAAAGGAATGCTAATGTTCTGTGTAATTATACTGCATATTAAAGAATGGTTCACAACATCTTGTCACTGGCTGTCTGTCACACATAGCTGCACATGAACTGTACTTCACTCGATAAAAGTGGCTCCGTTTTAAAATAGAATGAACAGTGATGGAATAATATTAGCTTACTGTTTTCTAATCATAAATTTGCATCATCATTTGAGTCAGATAAGAGCTCTTCTCTAATCTGGAGATGCAGCAGATGACTTAAAGAGGAGTTCTTAAGTAACTCAGAATCTCATAACAGACGTTTCCTGGTTGTGTTGCAGAAGTTAAAAAAATAAAGTTTCTAGTGGACCCCAGAAACACAATTCACATTTTCAGAGATCCAGATGGAAGAAGTCGTCAATGAGAGACTGTATGGAGCTACAGAAGCAGAACAGCAGCTGGCCTGAACTTGATTCTAACGCTCAGTTGTTGGTTTGAATGTTCCTTCTGCTGTTCATGAAGACTACTTGTCATTCACCGAGAAAACACCAAAAGTCAAAAGGAGACATTTTTTGGGTGCCATCCAGACCAGACAAGATGGTTGACAGTGGCGTAATTTGGTTGCCCGGGGCAACTGTTCAATTCTTACCGTCAAGCTTTTGCACACATTCATATCGTTCCCTCCATTCACTCCCCTCTGTCTTTGAATGTGGCTTGGCATGTCTGTGGATGTGCTTATCAAATTACACCACATTACGCTCCCAATGTGCTGCATATTTCCTCTATAATAAGACATGTGTTTAAGCTCCCTGGTCTACCTGCACACACGAGGACGCAAACAAGGAGGCTGATTCAAGAGGATGTTTCCGGTTCTCTGGAGATGGAAAACGGCTGTTTTGGATATCTGTGGAAATCATGTATGACTGTTCTAAATGAGGTTTTACTATTAAAGTGGGGGTGGAAATATATGTGTGTGTGTGGGAGAGATAGAGAGTGGCAAAGAAGGAAAATGAATGATATAGAGGTGGGGGGGACAACAAAAAAAAAGAAAAAAATATGGAGACAAACTTTTCAATCAGTGCACGGCAAATGGCCTCCATGACACCAATCTCCTGTCTGTCTGCATGGTCAAATCCGGGCGTCTGGTAAACACGCATGCTCAAACATACATGCTCAAACATACAAACGCCAGGAGGAAAAGAGGAGGAAAAAAAAAAAACACCTCAAAGAGCATTACAGATAGCTTTATATGTAAATTCACCTCTCGGCGCATACGTGGGCAGATATGGATGTCCACTGCTCGTTAATGAAGCTCTCTCTGAGGTGTCGTAACGCCGGGGAGTGGAGGAGACTTTGCCTAATGATGTCATTAAAGACACTGTGGAATTTGACATCTCTGTGTGTGTGTGTGTGTGTGTGTGTGTGTGTGTGTGTGTGTGTGTGTGTGTGTGTGTGTGTGTGTGTGTGTGTGTGTGTGTGTGTGTGTGTGTGTGTGTGTGTGTGTGTGTGTGTGTTGAGAGAGGGGTTGTGGCCTCCTAGTATATATATATATAGCAAGTAATGTAATAAGATACATTGCCTGGTCTTAAACATATAGTTTTGTTTTCCTTCTTCCTCTGAGGCCAGGCTGAGAGACTGGACAGCAGCCCTGCAGCTGGTGGGGACTCAGCGTCTTAGTTCAAGGACATTTCAGCAAAGTAGATGCTTTACTAGATGATGCCTGGGCTGCTGGTGATGGCATAAGAAAACCTCCATCAGTGCATGTTCTCGTACAAACACATTCATTTAATACAAGTGGCTCTAATATAATGTGGGAGATAGATTTAAAAAGGTCTGAGCGCTGACATGTGCAGTCGTGCTGTTAAATTCACACTGTACAAGGTTAACTCTGAATCACAGCCTCAGTAATGTGATAACTACGTGATAGTTTACTGCTCCCTGTTGGGACAATCTCTCTGCTCAGGCTCGAGCCCAGAGTTCACAGGAGTTCAACGGCTTTGCTCTAAAAACACTTAAACAGGATGGATTCTGAAAGGTACTGAATTGTGAATTGTCAGGTATTAGGCAGGTACGTTACATTCTGCATGAGCCAACAGCTGCCTCAGCACAACATGCAACACCATTCACCATGAATGAATAATACCAGAAGTGTTAAATAGAGTGAAAACTCAATTCATATACTCAGAGGGATTTTAATTTAATATCTTGTGGAGTAGGGAATATTGTAATTTCAGTTAGTGAAACAATTATTTGATTAGTCATTCGGCGGAACGTAAACTGACGACTTCTGATAGTTGAGCAATTAATCAAGCAAAACTGGTAAACATCAGTCGTACCATTGTCAACATGTTCTACTTTTCTCTGCTTGAAATCACTGAATGTTGAATATTTTGAACTTTTGGACAGACAAATATTGTTGTTGTTTTGGACATTCTATACGTTTACTAATTAATTGATTAATTGCTAGATTACTTTAAGCCCTAATTTAAGCTTTGGCAGGCAGAAAGAAATGCTATTGCAATGCATTTAATGCAGCATTACTCTTGCCCTGTATTTTTAATCTACTAAAATTTCAGTCTAGACTCTGAGATCCCACCACAATGTAATATCTACAGAGTCTATTTTAACTCAATTTTCTGCACTTTAAATGTGTTCCTGTTTCTAGCACACACACACACACACACAAATATATATATATATATTTATTTTTAAATCATTGTAAAGCCAAGCTTCTCAGTTTCGTAGCATTTGCTTAGTGAAGCCTGAGGGGAACCTTACAAATCACTAACACCAATAAATGTAAATCAACGCCCGTGTGAAAATTTGTCCATTGTTGGAAGATTAACTGCTACCGGCATTGACGCCAAGTTTTGGGTCTAGTTGGAAATCGTCAAGTTACATGGGAGGGAAATGAGCAAATGTAATGCATATAGAAGCATTTGTGCACAGGCATCTATGCTTCTCTGTGTGTTTATGCACAGTTCTGTTACAGGTTTAAGTATGACTGTACACAAACACATAAACCTCCATCTTTCTGCCTTGTTGTTTTGCTCCCTTCCTCCAACCTTTTTCTCATCTTCCCTCCTTCTCTGGCCCAGTATTGGCGTGAGGTAACTGGTTTGAGTGTGTTAGTGTGGTGTGTGTGCGTATATGTTTGTGTGAAGCTTTCTCTGCATGCAGCAAACAGATGGCGATTGGCTCTCTGACTGCTTGAAAGCTGGCTGATTTGAATGTTTGTGTGTGCTTGTGTGCGTGTGTGTGTGTGTGTGTGTGTGTGTGTGTGTGTGTGTGTGTGTGTGTGTGTGTGTGTGTGTGTGTGTGTGTGTGTGTGTGCTTGAGCATGTAAGATACCTTTACAAAACCTCATGACAGGTAAACACACATGTGCACAAGCTTGCACACACAATCTGACTTGGCAGTTAGCAGCCAATATAATTAATAGCTGCCACAGTGTTCCCCTTTCCAAGCCAATAGTTTCCTGTGACAGCAAGAGAGAGAGAGAGAGGTAGAGACATGGCTGATGTGTGTTAAAGCATGGTGGTTCTGTGTTAATGGTGTGGACCCTGGAAATTAACCGTGACACAGGGTGAATCAGTGTGTGTGTGTGTTAATTTGTCCCTGGTGCTATTAAAATGACCTTACTTTGTTTTTTTTCCCAGGCTGTATGGACACCAATATACATGACCTCATTAAACTGTGGCAGGGTGATATTTATGGTTGAACTAAATATGACAATATTGATACATATTAACATTTTTCCAATTATATGTGATAATATTGGTGAATGAAAAAATCACATAATTAACATGAACATCATTTTGGATGTTGAAAATTGTGTGGATTTGTGAGGATTTTTTTTACATTAAATATTATTGAATACTTTTTTGGTTTTGACTGTTTTGCTAAAGATGCAACTTCCAATCAGGATGTCACCTTGATGGCCGTTTTCCGCTTTTTCTGATATTTCAAAAAGAGAAACGATCAATAGTGTAATTGAAAAGAGCCGTCAAAAGCTTAAAAAATGCTGAAAATAATCATTAGTTGCCAGCTGCTTTGTCCTTGACAAAAATGTAACCTACATTCTATTAGACTGTTGTGCTTTGGATCCAACCATAAGGTCAATTGTAAATGATCTCAATGTGGGAGAATGTTAGCAGAAAAAACTAATAGGGCAAAATTAAGAAAACTGCTTCAAAAAAGGAGAGAAAACAGAAAGTTGAGGGTTACTGAACATATACTGTAGCCGATGAGACCATTTGAAGATCATATTTTATTGAAAATGGATGAATCAAAACTATGAAAAGCATTATGAATATGTGCAGTGTGACCTTACAGCAGAGAACGTAGGATAACAAGGAGAAGAAAACTTCTACAAAAGGTCATACTGAATGGAAAACACGGAGGGAAAAATACACTGAAACTGCTGGATTTTAAACAGTCTACCAACAGAGCATCTCCTATTCACATCAATGACAATCTGTCCATTCATCCGGGTCGTTCTTTGCCTCAGCTCGCCCTGATTTTCTCCCCCGCTATCCGGAAACACACAATGGTCTGGTTCACAAATACCAAAGGCTGCTTTAAATTCACCATGACAAATAAGGAGTGATTTTTAACAGCACAAACCAAACTTTTGGGAGGGGCTAACTTTACTGCCTTTGCTGTAAAGTTTTAGCAGAGGCCGAAAGCAGAGCCGGGCGAAATGAAGTCAGCCGCTGAGGGTGACTTTTACGGTTGCGTTCATCCAACATAATTTACAATCCAACCAGGTGCCCCGACTGAACAGAAAAAGTGGCCGAGTGGATCCAAACTCAGTGCTGCATTGAGTTGGATGTCAGGTAAGCTGAGGTCGCTCAAACTGGCGCGTTTTAAGCAAAGTGTGCAAGCCATTCAGGAACACTTACCCTCCGAAATGAGCTGTCACCACTGCCCATCCACTACAAGCATTAGCAGTTGTAAAGAGGTAAAGTTACTTGTATGAAACTGTGGGCGCAGATGGAAATCAAATCAACTGCCACAACTTTTCTGTCTTGATTTATGCTGTAAAACTATACATTCCCCCGATGGGGTTTTAAAATAAGAGCACAATCAGGGATGGTGGTTCACCTTTAACTTCTATATAACCGCTGGAATGCATGATTTGCAATGAGAGGCTCTCGTATCGCACATGCACACACATTTATCGACTGACTGGTGAAGCTGCTGTGCCCTGTGGCGAGATGGAAAACAGGAAGCCGATGTTTGCTTCCGTGTCCAGTGGTGCGTTGATTGCTGTGTGTAAAGACACACACACACACACACACACACTGTGCGTGAGATCTCATATTCTGCTCTGAGACAACGCGTTCCAAGGCCAGTTTATATATGTGTGTGTGTGTGTGTGTGTGTGTGTGTGTGTGTGTGTGTGTGTGTGTGTGTGTGTGTGTGTGTGTGTGTGTGTTAATGGTCTGTGCAGGCTATGGAACAAAGTGAAAACCTTCTGCTGATCCATCTCCTCTAGGATAGGTGAGCAACAGCAAGAGTGGGTTTGCTACTTGTTTCTGGGGCAACTTCAGCACTGTGTATGTTTCATTTCAGACCACTGCATATGTGTGTGTGAGTGTGTGTGTGTGTGTGAGGTCTCATCTAGACAGACAGGTGTAAAAGTAAGGGATCCGATTGGCTACGGGGGAGCAAAACCACTAAAATAACCTCATATGAAAAAAAACCCAACATTTTAATTGACTCCATTAGCGTGCGACGCCTCCCCCACTTCCTCAACAAGTGTGTCAATATAAATATGGAAACACACAAACACAAACGCAACAGTACGACAACAAAAATGGCTCATTCACAGACACCGGTTCCTCTCCCCAACCCCCCCACCCCCAATTCTGTCCCTTTTTTTCACTCCGGAGCTTATCTATCACACCGTACACCAACCAATTTATATGGAAAACACTTTTAATGTTCGGCGAGGAACGCGCCGCCTGCAAACGAATCCTTTCTTAAAAACATATGGCACGTATGTTTCATCTATTAAAGGCTTTTTGGCTGAGCGATTCGGCGTGTCTCGATGTTAAACACATATGGGAACGCAGATAAATGCTCCTCTTTGTCTCAGCGGTCTTGCGCTCGCTCTCCGCGTTAGTTCTGCAGACGCCTTCCCCTTCTTTTCTTTTTTTTTTTACCTTTGGGAACAGAGAATGGGAAGAGAGAGAGAGTGTGAGAGAGAGAGAGAGAGAGAGAGAGAGAGAGAGAGAGAGAGAGAGAGAGAGAGAGAGAGAGAGAGAGAGAGAGAGAGGACGCAGGGGAAGGTATTCTTTTTTTCTGAATCATCGTCTACACAACTGCATGTGATTCTCCCCCCGGAGGGTGCGCTAATGATCCTTAGCCCAAACGACATATGTCTAGGGTCGATTAGGATGCCGCGTTCCTGACAACGTATCAACAGGGATCATGTCAGGCTGAATTAGTTCAGCTCCAGTTTGGTGGACTGGAGACAAGTTTACAAAGAGACAGACAGGTGGAATTACATACTGTACACCAGGCTCCACTTCATGAGTGATCGCATGTAAAATGAAGCCTTGTTTCATTTCCAAGCTGCAGAAAGATTGCAGTCAGAGAACCAGGTGAGTCCTTTTTGGAGTGCAGGAAACCCTCACTGAGTAATATCCTGTCCCGAAAGCTTCATTTTTGGTTTACAATAGGCGCCATTCTTGGCTAACAGAAGGGAGGTGGACATTACAGCATGTGTTCCTCCTCACCAGCCCTTTTTTTTTTTGTTTTCTTTTCATATGGAGTGCTTCTTCTGAAATGATCTAGCTGCTACTGTCTCACACAGCTCTCTCTCCTGCTCACAAGCTCCTTCTTCCAAGTTCACTAAACTGTAAATATGACTTGTCAACCGTTCCAAGTTCTTTTGAAAGCAGCACAGAAACGGACGCTGCAACAAAAGCGTTCAGGACAAGGCTACTTAAGAGCTGCAGCGACAAAAGAAAGCAGGATAATGTGCAGGGAGGATGCTGCAGCTGTGTACATGTACCAAGGAGGATTTATACAGTAAGAATGCACAAAAATAATAACAGAAATGATAAAAAACAAGCACTGACAAATTAAAAAATGTATCTATTTATTTATTTTTAAAGATCTTGACCTCTGAGATCACTTCTCAGCAGCCTGGGAACCATAGAGAAAAATTCAAACTTTATGAGTCACATTAACCACTTTGTCAGCTCGTTGGTTTGTGCTCAACTGGTAATTATGATATCTCTGAAAGGAGGCTGAGTAAGGTGACAGCAGTACGTGGGCTCGCTTACTGCTAAACTAGGCGAAATGTGTGGAGAGTTTGTCACCGGAGAGGAAGCCAGAACATTTGTGGCAGGCAGCCTTGAAATTTAGATTGCATCAGATTCTCTTTCCCATTTAATGGAGTGCCAGACTGCATTAACATGAATCACTTATGCTAAATGTAGGGCTATTCATATGGTAAGTGGTGCTAGGTATGTTTTTTTTTTTTCCCTGGTGCAAATTTATGGATATCTGTGTAGTAAAGATATGAAAAGTAATAACTCGTTAGGGGAAAAACAGAGAGAGAGAGAAAGAGAGAGAGAGAGAGGGACCCGAGGGCCTTGTTGCCCCATTATGTATGCAGCGTTTTCATTTTCCTACACAACAGCAGGAGATACAACAAAGTCAGCTGGAGTGTGAGTGTGCGTCCGTTTGTGTGTGTGTGTGTGTGTCTTTCACCTCTGGTTGGAGCATCCAGTGCAGTGCACGATACAATAGAGCCTTGCTTTAACAGAACAATTAACACGGAAAATGATGAAATTGTTAAGTGCATTACAGCAAGACCAAATTGACAGCGTTTCATTCTATTCGCGTTCCGCTGACGATTTCAATTGTAATCATATCCCTGTCGCTCTCATGAAAAGAATCTCCCCACAGAGCGGCGCTTAAGCTGCCACATAGAAATCGTCGTTTCTATGAGCCGCCACCAAAACAGATGCATGTTAATGCTTCTAATTCTGAAATCTCACAGGGGTTTTAAATCTGTTCATACACAAGGTACTATCTCTGATGAAAAAGAGGAGTAATAACAAGCAAAATACAATTTATCAGGATGGTTTATAATAATTAAACCTGGGATTTGATGAAGAGTGATTTAATTTGTTTTTAAAGCTGCATTACAGGGTTTTTGTTTTTTTACTTCTACAGGGCAGAAAACTAAACGATACAATCAGCCCTCATAAACCTTTAGTTTATCATTGTTATAGCTACAGGTGTGTGTTAGCAAACAGATGCCCACTGTATGCACACATCTAATAGACATGGAATTACATTATTATCTCATAATGGTGTTGCTGGTCACCTGACAAATTAAATATGATAATAAGTCTACAAGTAAATATGTGCAAGGTCCTTTTCTAGCATTCTTTGGCTCTATTTTGGCTCAATAAGACTTAATCATACGGTTCATGTACCAAAACAATGAGCTTAAAGATGCTAAAATGACTAAAAGTTGAAATTTCTACTATATTTTTTAAATATAGTACTATTTTTTAAAGCACTTTTCAACCTTAACTTTTTCTTTACTTTCTTTTTATCTGATTGACCTCCAGAATCGTATTCAGCTCACACAATCATTTACAATCATATAACTCAACATATTGTACACACGCTGCTGAGCTGTATAACAGCTCCACTTGCAGCAGCTGCCTAAACAGCATCATGTTCAAGGACAGCTCGACACAAGTTTACTGAGGGAAGATTAAGCGCTCATTAACTTTGTCCTCCTACACTGTCCCCCATCATGTATGGAGGAGTCATACCAGACACCTTACAAGTCAAGTCAAGTTTTTATTTGTAATGTGTGATAACACATCTGTCCAATCATGCTTCCCCTTCTTTTTCTTTCCTGTCACACTTTCACTTAATGCAAGCAGGAGTATTTTTAACTACCTGGCTAGTTTGCTTTATTATGCATTATGCTTCACGGTGCACACGCACTCACTGATGCCTGGATAAAACACTAATAGCTGTGACAGTAAATGCACCTGCATGAGCTGTCCAGGGGCCACCAGTTGGACGAGTCCATGATGGTCGATGCGAGTGTGTGCGTATGTGTGTGTGTATTGGGGAAGGAGAAAGGGGCCGGTATAAAGGTCATCATGAATAGTACATGAGGATGGGTGGGGTCAGGTTGTTCAATGTCCATCACCTCCCTGCAGATGATCTCCAGCTGGTTTGGGTGGGGGTTTGTGACAGACACTGGTGTGTGTGGCTGTGCATTTAGATGTGTGTATCTGGTGGAAGGGACTCTTACATATTCATGCTTTAACCTAACCCATATGTATTCATCTCCATGTGAGACCATTTACATCCTGGAAATTGGGATGGAAATAATAGGAGGTGACACGAGGGTGGGAGTCTGACCTTTGACCTATGCTTTGCATGTGTGTGTGTATGTGTGAGTGTGTGTGTGCGCATGGAAGGGGTGTTCAAATAAAGAGCCTTGATAGTGTGAATTGATGCCTTGCTAGGAAAAAGCATTTTACACGGATACCACCCAGATGGTTTCAATAACAAAGTCATTCTGGTAGCTGGCCTGTCGATTACATTTCAATCCAACTTCATCAGTCGACACACACGGACACTGCCTCCCTGAAGAGAAGGACAGACACATGTCACGCTGTTTTGTCGCTCTGATATATTTTTTAATATCCATCTGCCCCGCGCTGAATAGTATTTAATAATTGTCGAGGCGGTCAGATACACAGCTTCAACCATCCGTTCCTTTACTAAAATGAGACCAATCAGAGGCAGGGCAGGGCCGAGACCTGTGTCAGCGATGGCAAATATATACAGGAAATTACCCAAAAGCATGAAATCTAACCGGTTTCGGTCTGTTTTTACACAAATTTTCATCCATATTAGTGCACGAGCAGTTTCCAATGAGCCACATTCATTTTATTTTCTGGCATAAAAAGACTATTTTAAACTGGAAACTGCTTAGGAAAATAAAAATAAATTAGAAGTGAAAGACAAAATAATTCAATTTTCATGTTTAAAGATTGTTGGCTTTTTTTTTTTTGGCAAACTGCTCTGTTTGAATGTCAGAGTTGAAAGTGGACTGTGTCTAATTTTAAATGACTGAAGATAGAAAGTGATGAATAGGAAAATACAAGCTAAAGACAATAGCAACAAACAATGTACTGTAGCTGCAATTTGTGACATTAAAGGGGCACTCAACTAATGTTGTATTAGACACAGGGAGCATGATGCTACTCCTGGCTATATGATGACATCACATTTTTAACAGAAAGCCCACATTACATATAGACAACATTGAGTTTGAAAGACATGGGTGTTTAAAACCCAGTGAGTTGCATTATGGGAAGTGAACGATCCAGTGTTTTGGGAGTTTGATCCATACTAAAACTCAGGAAATCTCAGGCTCTGTTGCATTATTCTTAAATATTATTTTTTAAATTTGTCACTCATAGGTCCCCAAACTGTATTGAGATGCAATACTAAATCACTGCACTAGATGTGATGCCATTCATTGTTGAATAGAATTGGGTAAGTGGAGAAAAGATGAGCAAATGAACTCTGATGTGCAGGAGTAACAACCTGGTGACAACCAATCACATTCATTTTGATTTACCAGTGAGACAAAAGCACACTTTTGTTTTCTACTCCACTCATAAAATCAGATTGTTCCAGTTGACCACTTCTCTGCAAGTTAATACTAAAAGCTATGAGGACGTTAATGAGAAAAAAGCATATGAATTTCTCATTGCTATGAAAAAAACAGCTATAGAGGCAATGTGAGAAAAGAAGTGCACAGTCAGAGCTGAGTATGTAAATTACGTCCTCGACACAAACACAACTCGCAATCTTCAGGATCATGAGAGGAAAGAGAGAGCCTGACACTTTCAATCCTTCTGTGTGAACGAGGCGCAATTCATTTGCCTCTGCCTCCTCTTATCAGCGAGCACAAATAATGTGTCGACCCCTCTGTATATATAATTCTCATTTGCATAATTTAAAAAGTTTCTCTGAGTGTAAAGAATCTGTAAACAGCGGTGGCATTTTACAGCTGCGTCGAAAGCGAGCCTGCTGCAAAACATGGGAGAATAATTGTGAGACTTCTTATGAGTGCTGAGGGTGTTTGAACACATCATTTGAGGGATGAATAAGAGACAAAAGCAAATGAAACCACTTCGATGTTTCAGTTTGAAAGATGGAGATAATAGTTTGGAGAGTAGAGATGCACTGATCCCCTTATGTAATTAGATATCAAGCCAATGCTGATTAAAATAGCTGGATAGCGTATCCATGACAATGGGGCGGATCTATTAAAATCAATTCTATGTTTACACCTACCTGCATCGTCTCGTGCTGAGTTCTTGCTCGTTGGGCTCCGTGAAGCACGCCCCCCTGCAGCTAGCATCCAGGCTAACAAGCTAACCCTTGAACGCAGCCCTCATAACAGATCCAGACTTGGGGTGAGCTCACCAGGGGTCAGTGCTGATGTTCAGCAGTTAAAAACACACCTGTATGAATACTTCATGTCTCGGTTATATATTTAAACTCTCCCACAGCTGAGCAGGCTGCCATTAAACCTGCAAGGTAAAGTAGTTTTCCACCAATAATACAAGCTAAAGGCGCATCCAACCAGACACCTTTCATAAATCTCAGGTTTAAGGGGACTCAGGTGTTTGTCATGTACTGCAGCTCAACCGGGTTGCTAGTGCACAATTATTTATTATTTTAATAATAACTCACAATTCAGTAAATGTATGTATCTATTTGTTCCATTTTGTTTTGCAAAGTTAGGAAAGTAATGAGTAAGTCAAGTTTGATGGTGCCTACACATAAAGAATGATCCCAGTCTCTTCCACACAGTGAGGCACACAGCTTATCAATTAAACACTGGTATTGGATCAATACTCTTTATTGACCGATACCCACAGCTCAGGTATCGGCATCAGGATTGAAAAAGTTGGATTGGTGCATCCCTGTTGGAGAATACCAGAGATCTGAAATTAAACAGGATGTAACTGTTCATCCTCACAGGACTTTTCTAATATTCTGGGCCAGTCAAGTGTCAGTACTGAGAAACGTGTCAAAAAATGTGTTGGGCTGAGTTATTATCACCCGAGGTACAAGAACAGGCAGTACCAACCCACCCCCACCACCTCCCATCGCACACTCCACCTGTATACTCATCTATCCCATCTCCTTTTTCTCCCTTCACTCTCTTTCTTTGACACTTCAGTCTTTCATTATTCATCTTTACACCAATTCTCTCTTCGCTCAGAACTCCTCCAGCCAGCAAACCCACACGTGTGCGCACACGCACAGACTCTGGCTTCAATAATTGATACATTTCCCAGCACTCTGTCTAAAAATAGTCTGATCAACATCGCCTTATTCACACTGCATTCCTCCCCACAAGTACTGAATCCAGACTGGTGGGCACAAAGACTGGAGGAGGAACACACACCTGACACAAACACACACACACACACACACACACACACACACACAAATTAATCCTTGACTCCATGCAGGTTAGAAAGATAATAAATGAAGGCCTGAGGAACATGCACCTGTGGTATTAATAACAAAGCGCTTCCTGCGGAGTGCTGATCCACTGTTGGACCCTAAGGCAGCAGCATATGGACCCACCAATACCCAAACACACATAAAGCCAATGAGACTCAATATTTGCTTATGCAATGCAAGAGCAATCCTGCATTATCATTAGTGATCCTTGAGTCCATGCTGTGGGGAAAAAAAAACTACAAAAAAAACTCCATATGTAACAGAGCAG
The DNA here is from genome assembly GCF_963691925.1 of Scomber scombrus. Classification (NCBI taxonomy): domain Eukaryota; kingdom Metazoa; phylum Chordata; class Actinopteri; order Scombriformes; family Scombridae; genus Scomber; species Scomber scombrus. The sequence goes on from NC_084979.1 coordinate 7,820,358, forward strand.
GTACAAATCAGTGGGCCACAAGTCTCTCTCTCTCTCTTCAAGGATATTTTTGGTGTGTTGAATGCTTAAACTTGAAGTGGCATAAGCAAGGCAGCAAAAAAAACAACTTGAATATTTCAATCTGTTTCCCCAAAAAGTAAAAAAAAAAAATAAAGCAGGAAAAATGATGAAAAGCATTGTGAGAACATTTGGGGATTTAAAAAAAAAAAAAAAAAAAAGGTGCCATTTGCAAAGCACTGACTATTTTTCACTTCTTTTGCAGCAAGCTTTGATTTCTTACAGGTGCTATTTCAACACTGTGCACATTGTACCCTCCCACTTCAACTTGTTATGTACTATGGAGGTGCTGCCTCAGAGAAAGAGAGAGCAAGAAGAAAAAGAAATAAGAACAAATATAATTAGTGTATGTGCGATATGTTTATTTACTTTACGTCTGACAGATGAGGTTTAATGTTGACGCTGGTGTTTAGTTTCTTCTTCTGCCTTCTCCCAATTACACTGGATTTAGTAGTGGTGTAAATGAGATTAACAGCGCTGAGAAAATCTTTTTTTTTTATTACAAAGAGTGAAAGTGTAATTACATGCCTTATCTTTGCAGTTTTAAGTTGTGTAACTGCATGAAATACCCTATGAAGAAGTGTGAATCTCTGCACCTTCCTCCACGTGCAAGGAGCTCAAACTGTGAATTCAGGCGGCGTGCGGGGCTCCCTTCGTGTGTATGTGCGTTCCTCAGAGCAGGGAGCAGAGAAAATTGTGATCCTTACTTTTAATTCTGCTCACTGACACTGCCTCTGGTTGTACCATCCCACAGCAGTTCATACAGTATGTGCTCGCGCTTTAAAGAGTGTAATATATCTCTATGAGATAGGTCTGCGAGTGTGAGGCGCATGTGGTCCTGCAGCTCAGCGAGATGACACATCCTGAGTTATGGCTTCACTTCTCACCGGGGCCTTCATATGTTTGCATTCACAGGAAGTAAAGATGGATAAAGGCTCACTAAATGGCAGCAGGGGCCCCCCCGACACTGCTGCTGCTGCTCTTCAACAGCTCCAAACTAAAAGACAGTGTGTTTCTTTGCTTAATGAGGACTTGCACTTGTCAAAGAGGAATTTCCAGCCAAGGGAAACATTTCAGCGCTGCAAGCATAATGACGCATCTTTGTGTAATAATATGTGTTGCATATGTTACCTCCATCTGCGATATTTAGCAATCTGTGAGATGACACTCGAGAATGGACGCTGCACCCAATTTGCTTTGAAGCAGCATTTTTTAGGTTCTCGAGTAAGGAGGAAAACAACAAGGCGAGAGAGGGAGGGAGGGAGGGAGGGAGGGAGAGGGAGAGAGAGTGAGAGACGGGGGGTGAAGGCTAGAATATTTAAGTTCAGTCTTGACCTTGGACAAAAAAAAACATAAACCCAAGGACTGCTTACTATCTTATTCTGGAGCTTTCTTACAGTTTGAGTTTGCTCAGTAGTTACAAAGAGGACTCATCAATAGCCTTAAAAGTGAAATCTTGATGATGTGACAGCAGGTGTATGGATGAAGACTTGATGAAGGCTGTAAGATGCTGCTGGCTGAAAGTTCCAGAAAAACACAGTAAGTAGACCAAACCACAGTGAGTGAGTTGAGTTCCATGTAAAACTTCTAACACCTGCATCCACAACAACACTGTCTAGATGAAAAAAACGCGAGCTGAATGTATTGTGACATTCTCACCTGTTAATCTGTCACAGCCGGTTTCATCTTCACCGGTCTGTATTTGCTCGGGTCTTATCTACAATGTCTTCTCTGCTACTGCCGTGACCCAATTTCACCTCATCTGATCGAGAATGTTTTTGATGCATTGTGATCCCCCCCCATCCTCCCGACCAATCCGCCGTACTCTCTTTGCTCATCCAAGTAGACAACAGCCAACAGTGACCAAAAGGTAAATAAAACTCCCACATATTTCTCCTGCAGCTTGCAAGCACAAACAAGTATATTTAAAATATTTAAACTAAGATGCACAAATGCATTTGCAAGCATATATCTTTCTTAAATAGACTACATCTTTCCTCCAGAGTCTCCTGAGAAACAACAGGAAAGACCCAGTTCAAAAAACAAAGCGCAGAGGACGAGACTATAGATGGAGGTACAAGCTTTTACATCCTGTCTGCACAGCTGAGTCTCCCTTTTTAGGAAGGCGAAGAGCATTACTGTGATAATCCTGTTTTTCATTATGTGCAATATTAGCTGTGTTTAATCTAGATTGAAAGCCTTTTCCTAAGTAAAAAAGAGAGCTGCTGAAAATTTAAACAATTGACAGACAGCTCTGGCGTAGCGGTGTGCTGCATATAGTTCTGAGGAGTGTGCTGGGATAAAGTAAAGTGTGCGATGTCTCTGCTGATTTCTCTCCTGGCTCATTAAAACTTGATGAACCTGAACACTCCCTCTAAAAGCAGCGGCGGCTCTTTGACAGAGCAGGCCTTGACTCTGCCCATTAACATAATGTGTTCAGTGATGGTCAAGAATGTAGGAGACAGGATTTAATGAAGTTGGGCTTTCTGAAAAACCTTGAAACCGAGTAATTCTGAGTGACACGCAAAGTGTTCTGGATAAGTTTAAAGTTATAATCAGTGAGATTTCAGTCTGACTTGATTTAGCAACACGTGTGATTATTCGCAGTAACAGTGATGGTTTTAATGAGCCTGTCTTGCCAAGAAAAATGACACAATACTGTAGTTCGTAATGTCATCCGGCAAAAATGAGCTATACTTATGTTTGAGTGACAGATGACATCTAGCAGACATAGTAATTATGACTTGAAGAAGTGGTTCAATTCAGAGAAAAGGTGATACATTTCCATATTCATAGGTGGCGGGTTGCTAACTTGAAAAAAGTGGACCTAGTGGACTTTGCTGCAGGAGATACTGTTTCCAACCATGAGTCGAAACAGTTTTTTAAAAACCATAACTGTAAGAGCCATGGTGTTTACTGTTGCTATGACAGAGAAGAAAATAACTTTAAGGAAATAGTAAGTTTAACCCACACCATGTTTCAAATGATTATTTTAACCCAAACCATGATCTTTCTTTAACCCTAACAATGAGTTTTTTGTGCCTAAATCTAACCAGAGCTTAACCACAGTGCTGTCACATCATAAAAAAACATTATTTGTATATATATTATTATATCATGATTTTTTAACATTGATTTGTAATGGTTTTGGGAAGCACAGACAAATTACCCTCATGGTATTTTGTTATTTAATTATAAGGACTTACTGGTTTTTATAATACAAGTGCCAGAATTCTAACCAAAGTGATGTGTATCGACCAATGGGAGCACTGAACGCCTTGAGCAGCTTCTCAGTCATAAATGCACCAGAAGAACAGAAATGTGTTTATCTGTTTACAGTGCAGCCAAACAGAATGTTGTCTTCAGTGTTACATAAAATGCACTGGCTCCACATTACGCTCAGTAAGTGCATGTATTATTCCACGTGAATCTCTTTAGAGTAACTGGACTCTCACTTCAAATAAAAAGAATAAATGATCCATATCTATACCTATAATGGTCCATTTAAATTGCTAAGTATACACACTTCAGACTGCATGCCAATCAAATGAAGAAAAGGCAGCACAGATGAACAGAATGATATCAATTCAATAACATAGCTTGCTCAAATTTAATTTTGGGGAAAGACAGTTAGTTCTTATTCATTTGCACTTTTTTTTCACAATGACAACTACTATCCAGAAGGCCAATGAAATAAAGCTGAATGGCTTTTGCTGCTATTACAGTATCAGTAGTATTAAAATGGGTTCATGATATAATGGAAATCTTAAGGATTGTAACTAAAAAATATAGAACACATATAAGGATGTAAGATTCACATTTTTATTTGCTTCTTTGTGTAACTGCACAATGCTGTGACTTTTATATTGAAATTAGCAGAGATCATATACTGTACGTGGGTGGTACTGATTGGATACACACCGAATAATTCACTACATTGTTATCAAAGTATAGACAGGAGCGGCAAAACCGAGATAAAATGATATGAAAATGTTGCAGATTGTGACTTTTAAAAAATGTAAAAACTTTCACAAAGCTGCATCTACCAGAGTTAAATATGCATGGCTGTTTGCAAAATTTAACTTCAAGGGGACTTGGTGAGATCCCTTCAAAGACACCCACAGATCCCTGGACCTTCTGCTGAACGGGTCCCGGATTGGAACATAATTCACTGTGTATCGCTGTTTACGCCATATGTGCGAGTGTATACAGCGACGAGCCAATTTGGAGCTGTTTTTGCGTTTGCATAGAAAATGCATTTGGTCAGTGAGCAGCAGGGAAAGTCTAGATATCATCGCATGCTTAAATTGGCTTTATGGCGCAAACACCAATCCCCGTTTGTTTACCTGCATTGGCTGGAGGGTGTGCTGATGCATACAAATGACTGTGTGTGTGTGTATGTATATGTATGTGTGTGCATGTGAGAATGAGTGTGTGTGTATGCAGTCCCTGAAGCTAGCCACCTCCTATCTCCAACACCATATCTCACCTTTAGCAGGAGGACTACTGTGACCAATCTAACACTGCCCCAGGACGGAAAATGTGTCATGTGTGTATGTGTGTGTGTGTGTTAGCTGCCATCTGCCCCTGCCTCTCTGTAGCAGCTCATGACCTGTGTGGTCATCTAACAGGAGTGCTTAGCCTGCCTGCCATTTCTAACAGCTCCTGTTCAGAGTCGCTACAGACGGGATAGAAAAATACCAAAAAACTGTGCTATCTGATCGAAAGACAAATATAAGGACCTTCACATCATCACCAAAACCAATCCCTGTTCCTCTCAGCTATAATGGAACAGGTCGGAGGGGGTGGGGGGAAGTGATTGAATCGTAGCGTGGCATCAGATGAACCCAGCGTGGCGCGGAGGTAATTGCACTTTTTTTGAGAGGGGAGAGAGTGATGGGGGCTGGGGGCTGGGGGCTGGGGGTGGTTTTAGCTCACACATAAAAGTCTCATTTTGAACAACAGGAAATGTATTGCCTCTCAGGGGATTGATGAGTGTTACATGACTTCAAGTCTCTGAATTAAACACTACCTCTCATGGGTGTAAACGCACCGGCCGCGTGCTGCGTTTACATCCGCCTGGGAAAATACAGCAGCGACCCTTCGCCTGGCGACACACATTTGATGTATTGGCTTGCTTGAGCCGACTTTGATCCTTTATCAAAAATCATTCAGCGATGTTGGCCTTTGATTTGACAGAGAAGGGGAGCTGCTGATGGAGCAATGCATTCTGGGACCGCTCAAAAGTACATATATATATATATATATGTGTGTGTGAGGTGAGCAGGAGTCTATGGGAGAAACCAATCGAACCAACCTGTTTTAATTAAATTTCTCTATCTACTTCTGACAAACACACACTTTTTCTCTTTCTCTCTCTCACACACACACACACACACACACACACACACACACACACACACACACACACACACACACACACACACACACACACACACACACACACACACACACACACACTAAAGGTGCTAAGTCCTCCCCCTAGGCTGACAAGCCCTCAGCGCCGGGGCAAAGTGGAAGGGATTTCTGGGAGCAGGAAGAGGAGGGGAAAAAAAGGAGGAGGAGGAGAGAAAGGGAAAGGGAGAGAAAATGAAGGTGTACTTCAGTTCAGGTCAAATCCTGAACGCTGATAACTTTATATTCTCAGTATGTAGGTTGGTGGAGATGCTTATGTTTGAGTTGTGGCCCACCTACCATGCCCTCGTTCTCCTATTCCCCTTCTACCTTTTTTTCCAAGTCCATACCTCTTTACCTCCATATTTCTTGTCTTTATTTTTTTTTTCTCAATTCATTTTCCTTCTTCTTCCCTTGCTAATCATTTTATTACCCTTGTGGTGGTCCTGGACCCCAGTTCGGCAACCTCCACTCTACAGATCACTGTCAATCAAACCTCTGAGCCTCTTTTCTTTCCATCGTTCCTTCCTTCCTTCTACTTTCAGAGACTTGCAGTAAGTTAGCTTTTCCACAGCAGCAGTAGTGCCCCCATTCCCTCCCTCCAGAATACCATGCATGAGCTGCATCCCTGACTAATGGACTGAATTAGACACACACACACACACACACAGACACACAAACATGCACACATTAGTCACAGCTCATAATCATGCATGTGTATTTAACATTTCTTGTAGACACAAACACACCTGGTAGGTTGGAGCCACGGATTAGTTTGTGTGTTGAAGTTGTGTGTTTGTAGTTTAGGATTGCAGTTCAGTTTGTTTGTTAGATTTACGGTATTAAAGGGAGAGAGGCACAGAGATAAGATAGAGAGCAAAAAAAGCTGAAGATGAGGAATGCACACTCCAAAAAAATAATATAAAAAAAATCTTACAGTTCAAGTGTGGAGTCTGTAGCCATTTTTCCCCCTCAAAGATTCATTTTGCTGCCATCACAGCTGATTAAACACTGATTCAACCTATCAGCCAATATCTAAAAAGCAATCACCACAAGGACTAACACTTGCGATCATGTCCTTGAATCAAGCAATAACATCTTCATGAAGTGGAGGTAGCATGATCTGTCATCAAATTTGGGGAAAAGACTAAAAAGATACTAAAATGAAGAGGAAATATGTCAAAACAGCTGATGAACTTTGACACTTTGATTTCAAGGCTCCAGTAACAACTGACTTGTTACTGTGGGATGAGGTTTTCGCTGTGTATTGATAGGAGACAGCTGTGGGAGATGAGAGCTGTCTGACACCAGTGGGAAATGTCACAGCTAATACACATCACATGTGGAGGCACTCACACTGGAAGCCTTGTTTCCTGCAAGGTGTGTGTGAGAGAGTGTGTGTGTGTGTGTGTGTGTGTGTGTGTGTGTGTGTGTGTGTGTGTGTGTGTGTGTGTGTGTGTGTGTGTGTGTGTGTGTGTCTGTGTGTGTGTGTGTGTGTGTGTGTGTGTGTGTGTGTGTGTGTGTGTGTGTGTGTGTGTGTGTGAGTGTGAGCGTGTGTGTGTGTGTGTGAGAAACAGAGACGTGAGCTCACTTGCAATGAAATTCCACATGTGTGCAGAGCGGATTGAGTGCATACGACTGAGTGAATGAGACTCTTTTGCTGTTATTTGATACCCAGCCCATTCAACCATATATCAAGTGAGACACACACATACGCTTTCGAGCTGCATGTATGTGTGTATGTGTGTGTGTGTGTGTGTGTGTGTGTGTGTGTGTGTATGCATTCGCAGGTGTTATAAGTTATCAAGGACGTAAAAAAACATACTTAACTGTTTTATTACTGAGCTGGAGACTGAAATTCTCAGACTACACAGCAATATATATCTTAAAAATACAAGAATATATTCAAAAAAGTAATTTCATGTAGTATAGTCTTAAAACATGCACTCATTTTTTCCTTTAACAGGGTCCCCGGTGATTTAGCGTAGCACTTGCATAAAGTTGGGGGTTTCACAGGAGACAAAAACAAAAGTCTATGTCTCAAACTCCAGAAACACTTGATCCTACATCTCCCATAATGCAACAAATAGAATGAGCTGTTCACTGCTTCCTCTGACAAACACACTAACCTTTATCTGTAAAAAAAAAAAAAAAAAAAAAAAAAAAAAAAATGGTGGTGGTGAATGACAGATGAGTTAGGATGTTAATTAAGTTGAGTTTTGTTATTTTTGTTATCCATGTAGAATAATCTGCCTGTGAAACATTTCTCACATATTAAAATACCTCAACACTGAATTTCTGGTGTATTTCAATATAGGAAAAAAATCTTTTCTGATATGTATAATTTGCAGTGTAACCCTTAACCTCCCACCCTAAAAAAAGTCCTTTCTCTAAAGTGAGGTTGGTCCAGATATCCATTTACAGTAAAATGCAGGAGTTTTCTTGAGTAAAAAGAATACGCACACAGAGCCACACACACACACAGTGTTTGCCTCTAGTGTCACTAACCCCTAATTATAGAGTTACAGAGTGTACTGGGGTGCATGAGACTCCAGTAGAAAAACAAGCTTATCTGAGCCGACATACAGACACACACCAGCCATTCCTGTTGGCTCATAAAGAGAAACCTTTGACATATTTCACAAGACTTTCTTCTTATGCTATTTATTCTTTAATCACATTGTGGGAATGTGGAAACTTAGTCTTCACACAACATAAAAACCTGCTCAAATAACCAAATTACACAGTTTCACACACACATTGAGGCTCATGCGCTCCAAAAAAATAAAATAAAATAAACACATCAGCTAAATTGTTCAAATTGTCCTCCTGCATTCTACTGTCTGTTTCTATTTCTCTCCTTCTCTCTTTCTCTCTCTCATTATGGAAATGAGCGGGCGGGCAGGCGGGCGAGGTTTGTCGGGAATACTAAGCGCACTCTCTATTTGTTCTCTCTCTCGTACACACACTCCCGAGGTGTATGGCTAAAAGACTGAGGGCGATGTAATGTGTAGTGATGAGTGGGGGGGTATTAATTGCCCTCATTTTACCCCGAGTGCACAAAACATAATGTAAAAGCTGCTTTTTTTCAGATGGATAGATAGACACTTGCAGCACAGCAAGAGAACATCGGTTAGTTCTCTGTTCTCATGCTGGCTGCCTCAGTGATGAATTTTATTTTTAAATTGAATGACTGGTTATCTTCCCGGCTTGAACACTAACCACTTAAGCCCCAAATTATATATTATACATTATCCACGTAGTCGCAAGGGTCCGTGTGATGTAAGTGTATTTCAGTCGGACTCTGTGGACTTTACGTGTTTAAAGGTGTGCCAAATGCATGTGTGGAACATGTCCATGTAAAGTAATGTATGGAATCACATGCATCTCCATGGGAGGGGATATGTCACACCAGTGTCAGTCACTCTATCAGAAATTGTGTGAACACATTTCAATAAAATGTCATCATTTATTAGATGTGACTGTTGAAATCTGCTGCCTATTATACACCACCTATTATACACCACACGCCACATGAGATAAAGTAGGAACTTTAAGGCAATTTGGGCTGATGGTCTGATTCATTTCATTTTCTGTTGTCTGGGCATGTAACATGTATTTTATGTATTTAGAAAAAGAATTGTTGAAAATATGCTAATCTCAGATCTAGAAGAATGTCTCTCTTGTAAGTTACTGTTGGATCATTCTACGGCTGCACATTGAGTGTCGATCATTCATTATTTACTATTTCCTATCTCCTATTTATCGATTAGTTGTTTGGTTGTTAAAATGTCAGAAAATGGTGAAAAAGGTCACCAACACCCAAGATGCAACCAAATGTCTTGTTTTGTCCTCACCAACAGCCCGCCAATAATAATCAGTTTACTATCATAGAGGACTGAAGAAGCCAGTCAATATTAAATGAGATGCTGGATAATTTTTTGCATTTGTTTTTCAAGTAAGACTGGACGGACGCCACTTGAGTGAAACATAGACAGACTGAATAATGATGTGACAAATGAGTACAAATTGTTGGTGCAGTGAGAGGAAGACAGCTGAGAATGAGGGGAAAAGAAAATGTTCTTTCTAATCTGTACACTGAGAAAAAAAAGGATTTGACATGTGGAATGTACAGTGAAAATGTTGTACCAAATAAACATACTCAAAACCGATTAATCAGTTATCAAAATAGCTGGCGATTAATTCTCTGTTGAGCGATCAATTAATCAACTAATGATTGTAGCTCTAGATCATTCACAGGGGTTTGGTTCTACAGTGGCTTATTAAACTGTTGTTTTTCTTTGTGTATTAAATATGAAATGTCATACATTGTTATCTTAAGAAGCACAGAAGGCAGATTTAATACATCCAGTATGTGTATTCAGACATTAACGCACATGTAACTAATCATATCATTAAAGTGAGACTTTTTCTGCAGTCCTGACAAGGTGTTGAGTTGGCAGATGCATACAATAATGACTCAGGGTGCAACTCAAACAATGGGCTGCTGTATATAACTACCCAGGCATTTACACAGAGAAGTGCATATCTGAAGAGTCTTGTCTGCTCAATGTGTACGCTCCGTGGAATAATCAAAAGTCAATGCTGCTTAAAGGGGGTATCATTCCTTTCTGATGTATGCCTCGCTCAACAGGGGGGATCCTCAGAAGCCGCTGCGCGCTCACATGAGAGAGACATTAACCATTAGAGGGCAAAAAACAGCAATCTAAACATAAACTTAGATATAGGTACACTCTGCTAGACGCCCCGTGGACATGTATTAATGCTATTTTAGTCTAGGACAATTGAGTAAACAACATAATGTGTCTTTAACCTGCAATCTGCCCCTGGCTGGCTCCGTGTCACACTCTAACATACAATATATTATTTTCCTGCACTCCCCCAGCTACAGCACATATATTAACTGTATCCCTGTGTTTTCTTTACACTGTGGAAACAGAAGCATTCATATAATAGTGATTTACGGTTTTATCCTCTTTGTGTCTCTCTTTGTCTCAATCTCTCCTGCCCTCCGTCTTGCTCTCTGCTATCGTAAATCTTATTAAAGCTCGGTGAGAGGGCCGCCATCAGCATGCTATGCACATACATACAATACCAAAGCACAACTTGATGAAATCACCCTTTCTACGTGCTGTGTAAGTGTGTGTGTGTGAGTGTGTATATTGTGAGAAAAAGTAGCAGGGTGTAAATGGTGTCACTGACATGCTGCTGGGCCATGTGTCAGTGTTTTGTAATTGCGTCCAATGGAGTGGAACACGTAATGTATATACAGCACACAGACTTTGGTTGGCGTCAGGACTTCCAGGTCCAGAAGTCAATTGTGTGTGCGTGTGTGTGTGTGTGTGTTTGTGTGTGATGGGGTAGGTAAGATTTCCTGCTCGTTGCAGATGGAGCAGCCATACGAGCAGTGAATTATGAATAGACTGTTTACCAGGATGGAAGTATGTGGCTCTACTGGGACTCTACATGGACTGGTCCATAACTGGTTGTACATTTGGTTGCCATGACAACCTCCAATAAAGGTAATATTATATTCATGAGTAAAATATGAGCTGTGCTCCAACAAAACACTTTGAAAATCGTTTGTGACTACACAAAAGAGGAAGTTTAGAAAGCTGAACTGAAACTGATATTTGGATCACGTTAGCCCACATCAGAGATCACACCTCTTTATGGATTCTATAAAACAAAGATGCCTAATACCAACAAGTCAGACGTGGCTATCAGGCATACTGGCCTGCTGCTACCAGATCACAGCCGCTGATAGCTCAGCGTGTCGTCCATCCACATCAAAGATCTGCTGATCCTTACAAGGTCCGAAGTCCTGGAATAACCTGCATCAACAATCGGGGGGGGTTTCTCCACAGCCCAGGGACATATCAAAGCAAACCCCGCATCGCTAACTGTGTCAACAAAAAGTCCCGTGTCATAGGAAATCAAAAGCAAATAGTGCTGCACTTTTCCAGCCCGCACGCTTCTCCTCCTTTCTGGCTAATTTTGTTGTTTTTCTCTCTCTTTGGACGAGTGCTTCTAACCTATTTTGGCAGATCAATACGGGGTAAACTGAGGTGAGACGAGGCCTGAGTGTTCCCACTCTGGCTGGCTTTGTCAAAGACAAATGGTAAGACGTGGAGGGTTGAACTTGACTTTGCTAATACATTTGACTTTCACATTTATTTATGGTAAAAAAAAACTACTTAACTGGGCTCTTCAGACCCTCACATAAGCATCTGTTGAGTCCATATTGATGAAATGAGACAGACTATCAGGGTGACCAAGGTGAGGATACCGAGTTCAGCTGTGTAATTTGAAAGCTGTGTACTTTCAGAGGCCAACAAACTTTCCCTTGATAAAGCCAAGGCTCTGCCAAGCACTCCCCTCTGCCCCCCCCCCTCCCTCCAGCTTCCACTATAGTGGCCTAACAAGCTGCTTTCTGTTAAAAGCCGGACATGACAACTCTTCTGTGAAATCCTAATCCTGGAGAAGCAACTTTACAGTGTACCTTTCATATCTTGATGTGAGACATTCTCAGCCAGTACCCCCCATCCCGGCTAAAGGATGAGGTAGATATTTTGCCGCTGTTGTGTGAAATCTATGATGTGAAAAGATTTAATTAAGATAGGCCAAGGAGTCATAATTAATTCTGCCTCTCTCCCAGTCAGACTTACTGTCAAGAACACAGGGAAAGGCTCCGGCGGAATAAATTATGTGAGCATTGTGTGTGTGTGTGTGTGTGTGTGTGTGTGTGTGTGAGAGTGTGTCCTTCCCCCCCTCCTCATCTGAAGGGGTAATGGGTGCGGAGAGCTTTAGGTACTGTTCTCCCAGAGCTGACAAAGAGTTCTGTCAATTCTTTAGGACAAGGTAGTGTTCTCAAAGTGTAAGTGAGCCCGCCGGCACTTTTTTTTTCTTCTTCTTCTTCTCCAGGCGTCCCACCGTCTTAGATCAAATCACATTTCGGTGCGGGAGTTTATTTTGTCTGTCAGTGAGGAGCATCCTCTGGGGAACACTGTCAGTGACAAATGCGAAATTGAAGGATTCAAGGCGAATGGACTGCTGCCAGGAAGGTAGTGCTGGAGACGGGTACAGTCACTGGAGACCAACAAACTGTCTGAGGCTGATTTTCTATTACACTTCCTTTCTTTGGAAGTCTCCGGCCTATTTTGGATCGTGTTTGGCCAGTGTTTAGTCACCTAAGGTTGTAAGAATGAAATGAAGGAAGCCTGCGGGGAACCATCTTTGTTTGATTCTCCTCTCAGCCTGAAGACCTTGAGACACACTGCAAAGATCTGGACCTGTTTCTTTCTGCTTTCATTTCAGTTACATTTGGCATAAATCAAAGCTTCTGTCTAATATTACTACTGTCCTACTTCCAAATCTATTCTGTGTTTTCTTCGAATGTGGAAAACTGGGTGCTTCCATCAAGTATTTCTCAGAGTCAACCCCCCCTTTACAAAAAGTCCAATACTAATCCCTCAGACTGCAAATTCTCTCAGCTTTCTGGCTTTGGCCAAACGCAAATGCAACAACTGTCTTATTATCAGGAGACGACAGGCAATAATGAGTGTGGCCTGAGCCAAGGCAACTGCTGCTTTGGGCTCTCCGAGAAATAGCCTAATTAAAGGCTGCTTTGTGACTTTTCTCACTTTTTTTTGACTGGTGATTATAGACTATTCATTGGGGAGGATTCATCAGCTATTTGCGGGTGGCGCACACCATAAATATCATCTAAGAGCTTTGCTTGTGTTGTGCCGAACCTGCATTTTTTCCCAGCGAGACCCAAGATTCTCTCGCTTTAATTTGCAGAACAATTTCCTTTTACTTTTGCAGAATCTCCTCGCGCTAATAAGGGACGCTTCATCAACATTAGTTCAGAGACGAACTGGGATGTTTAAAAATGCAGACTCCTCGGTATCTTGTCTGCAGGGTGCGATTTATGAAAAAAATCAGAGAGGGGGGAATGTTTTTGAAATGTTTTTAATCATGAAAATAAACCAGTACCACAGTGGGCCTATAGACTATGAAGCCTATTAGGCTATTTCTTGCAGCTGTTACATTTATAAAATAAATATGAACTTAAAATTTGAACTTGACCGAAGCATTAGCAGAAATATTTTACTTCTTTTTAAAAAAATCATTAAGTAGCGAGATATTTTCCCTCTCAGGAGTGTGGTGTCTTGTCCTTTCCTCATCCCAACACATAGCAGATGTGATCATATATAACAAAACAAAACAAAAGGTTAAATGCTGGTTTAACATGCAAGAATTGAATCCTCCAACGCTGTTTAATTCCGCTCTGTGTGCAGCATGGATCAAATCTCACTATTAAAAAGAAAATTATCGCAACATGCAGTTGCACAACATGCTGTCATGAAAATAAACAGGCTACAGTACATGCCTATTTGTCAGACTAAGTAAACAGTCTGCGTCTGACTTCTTTTCATTCTTTCCTGTGGTGGGGTCATCCACGGTGCATGGCTTCTCTTTTACCCACAACTCTGCAAACCTCTGAGCAGGGAAGGAAGAAACCTCTGGTCCATTTACTGAGTCATCATGTAACCTAGCTGCAGTGTCATCTATTGTCACACAAGCCAGAGTGCTCACAGTGAAATTCCATATGTTATTTAATAGTTGTTTGCACTATAGACTGTTCTCATGTTGCAGCACTTTCCTTAGATTTTTTTTTTTTTTTTTTAAATTGACTATTTTTATTGTAGATATTTTATGGCCTATGGGTGAAGCAGCATCAATCACTATGAGGGGGATACATTTTTGTTCCCACCCGCAATAAAAATAACTCAGAGGCCGGGATATATGGACCAGGGGAGGGGGTTATCCCCACCATCCCTCCGGCAAATCACACCCTGCTTGTCTATGATTTCCTGTAATTAAGAACTAGTGAGTGGAGCGTCCTTGCTGCTGAGGACAAGTTCAGAAGAACAGGCCCTGTGCTCTCTGGAGAAAATTTGAGTAATGGCGGAGCTATATTAGCCCTCTGCTGGTCTAGAGAATCTTCTAAATCACCCCTCCCACCACCACCATAAATAAAACCTACAAAAAGTGGCCCACTGTCATATTTGGGCCAACTCTAATTGTCTCACTAATCTCTCCAGCGTTAAATGACCCAGAGAAACTGTGTCCCATAGGACAGGCTTACTCCACTGATTGGAGACTTTGCTTTTTGTTTTGCTTGGCATATTAAAAAAAGCATAGGCTGCTGATGGAAAGCCCACAGAACTATTGGAAATGTAATTAACAGCTAGAAGCAGCTTTTAAACGGTTGACTAGTGCAGAAACTGTGCCCCTCAGACAGCAAAACTTTAATACATGAGAAATGAGTGGCTCAATCGATAAGCAGGGCATTATTTCTTTTGTAGGAGAAAATTCAATGGAAGACAGAAATGGGCTGCTTCACTGCCTGTGTACTGTTTTTCATTTTCCCAGTGGAGAGCCAAATTTTACGGCAATATTTGCTTCAAAAACAGACAAATAGAGACCTCTCCGTGAGATATAATCATTTGTCAAATACAATTTCATCTGTCACTAGAAAATTCATTTCATGCGGAAAATGCGTATGAACGCTGACAGCTGAGACAAATCACAAAGCATGTCTGATGCTACAAACTTCTTCAGCATCTTCATCTGTACAACTTGGCTGAATTTGGCTACCATGGAATATTACATTTAGGAGATGTGGTAGTTAATAAATAGTATGGTGGGTGCCATGCTTCAATATGCTGCGCACATTCTCACGGAGAATTTATGAACCAAGTTTCTTTGTAGAAATATCTTGTTACAATATTACAGTAGTGCCCCCTCTGGGGGGATTCGTATGAAATGTTGCAAACTTGTGCAGTGTGGCTGTATATACAACAATCCCAAATTTGGTTGCAATCAAATTTAGAATGAAGAGTTATGGCCGGTTAAGTGCATCAAGCCAAGATTTCCAAATGTTGGTCTCCTGCTACAGACAAATGACAAGTGATACCCAGAAATTAACTTGTCATTTTTATATGGGGTCATTTCAATATGGTATGTACCAAGTTTGGTGAAGATTAGATGAAATAGGAAGCAAAAAAAATGTGTTTACCTTAATATCCAAAATGGCGAAAAATGTTTCAAGGTGCAAATGTGTGTGGCCTATATCAGTCGAATCTGCATCATCCAAGGAACACATTGTGTAAATATTGTTTTGATAGACTTCACAGTTATTCGCCAAATAAAACAAGCAATAACTGACCTCATGGTGGCGCTATTGGTACCATGTTTTAATATATTAAGCATTTCCACATGAAACATCTGTTCAAGATATTAAAGACTTTTAGTTTTTGAGATATCGACGTTCAATTATACGTACTCATATTTTAAAAATGTAGATAAAATCACTGGACTATGCCAGAAAGATGAAAAGTTGTGAACATTTTGATATTTAAATGATGTCTGTAGCTGAAAGTATGCAGAAATATTTACTGATCAAAAAATGTACGTGAGAAAAAGAATAATAAAGCTTTAAAGAACTTAATGTGAATGCTTGTCAGCTTTCACACTAATTAAAACAAAAACAAACAGCTTCTGTAAACTGTGCCGACTGCAATTGAGTCTTCAGCGCTTTGTGTTACGAGGCACAATAGGGAAAAATAGACATTGCATGCACTCTTCAGGTGTTGAGGTAAGGGGTGAGTTGAGAAATGCTCCAATCAACCACAATTATTTGTAGAAGCCAAACGCTGCAGCCATTTTACATTGACAATGAACAGCCTATTGTCCTGACTCTGCCAGACAATCACATTCATCATAAAACACCTCTAATTTGATACATTTTTTAAGCGGACAGCTTTCGCAAACTGCTTTTCCAAACAAGTTTGACTATGGGGCGAGTGATTGAGCAATTATAAAGAACAAATTCAGCCAGCCCCCACTGTGGCCTTTTGTCCCCAGCATCAGCTGGGATCATTAGAAACATTTTCTCCTCATGTTTTCTCCCTCCAAACCTTTAGCTTTGTTGCCTCCACACAAACAGGATGATACAATACCTTCAGAACTGGTAGGAGTCCATCCCCAACTGTCTGTCAGGGCAGTGCAAAAAATACAACACCAAAGTCTATCAAATACTGTCTCACTGTGCTGCCTCTGATAAATATTCATGATAGCAGCTTGAAAACCAGCTGTTTTCCTCCAATTAAGGTTTACAGAGATCCGCCATTTTGGAAATAAATTGTTGCTTTTTTAATTAACGGCTTTTGTTACTGGCCATAAAACAACTCAAACAATGCAGCACCCAGTGCAAAGATTCTTATGTGCCGGATAGGATGAGAACGTGGATAACAAAGTGAGGCGATGGCACTGTTGGGTGCCTCTGGCCTTCAAACCCCCAGCAGCCTAGTGTAATGCGGAATACTCTGGGTATTATGCTATTAGGCCCTATCAGAAGGATGTGAATGCTGCTGTGGTAAAAGGTATTGAACATCAGTCCAACTAGCCGTGCGCGGCAGATCAAATCAAGTCATCAAAAGATCCTTCTCACATCAAAGCCCTGAGCAGATCTGGCCATGTGCCTACCATACCAACTGTGTAGAAACAAAAAGCGGAGCAGTCAAATCTGGCGCAGCGCACAGACGGCTGCTCATTTCAAAGGCAGGGATCCACTGTCTGAGGTCATTATTCGCAGGAACCCTAGAACACCAGCGGTCAATGAAGGCAAGCAGTGAGAAAACCACAAAGGACTTACCATCAGGAAGCTGGGGCACTGTGAATTGAGGAGGTTTGTCTGAAAGAGATAAAACACAGAGAGAGAAATAGGTTTTTAGTTTTGGGGAGATTCATGGACATCCCAGGAGTAAAGGCCAGGTAATTGAGTTGCTACAAAAAAAATAAAAGAGACACGTTTCATCTACAGGCTTTTCTATCTAACACATTCTAATACAGTGACTGGGCCCCACAGGAACCCAGCTGAGCTAATTGACAGGAGTACATTTCAGCGATAGAAGGACCATAATTGTTTTGTCATACATGGTCTCTACGGTCTTCTCATCCCAAACCACGCTGCATGACTTCTGATATTATGAGAGCACATGAGAATTGAGAACACCGGGGAAATAATTTGTTCTTGTTTTGGGTTGAAGAGTATGAGATAAGATTAGAAATTTCACAACAGTGATGACATACATGTGAAGTGAAAATGTACCCCATGTACAACCCCAACCCCCCATCACACCACCCGCAACCATATGCAGAATGAATCATAATATTTTCTCTCAAAATACCAAATGACATCATGCTACTCTCGTGGTCGACACCCAGCAGACGATGACATAAGGTTTGCCGGGTTGTGGGAACGATTAAACATGACCTGTAGTGTCAGATGACTGATGGTGGAGTAACACTCAGGGGACACATCTCATGAAACCAGAGTCCTTTGCAGTTTTGACACCTGGACGCTCGAAAATGAGGACAAACTCTACCAGGGCAGTGTAAATTGATCGGTAACAGTTTATACAATAGAGGTGGATGAAGTTAACAAAATGTGGAGAAGTAGTAATGGAGCAATTTCTCCTCATGTTGTCCGACTAACAGTATGAAACACAAAACTATGGTGAATTGTAAAAAAGTGAAAAGCATCAAATTCTCACATTTGAGAAGCTGGAAAAAGAGAAAAGTTGGCTGTTTTTGTTTGATAAATAACTAATTTTATGTTGACTGTCCAACTGATTTAACAGCTAATCATTTCAGCAATGAACACAAAACATCAAGTGGGATATCTGCCAATTACATTAGCAGTTATGCAAAGAGTGTACAGACACCATGAACATATGGTGCTGAAATATGGAAGAAAATATGTAATGACTGATATGGAAGTTTTGCCGAATCATATTTTGTTAATTAGATCGATTTCTTATACAAAATCACCCCCAAAAAACCTCTATTTCTAAACACAAATACAATGATCTCTTTTGGTGTGTTTGGATTCTCATCATTTCCCAGGAAACTAGGTACACAGTGTCTTCCTCAAACACAATCATGGTACACTGGTCACCGTGTACCAGGGACACTGGAGTACAGAGCACAACCAAATCCAAACCACCATCTGCACTCTCGCAGTCAACTCGGCTGTCTGACTCACTCAGCAGAGCCCTGGTGAGTTGTCAGAGCCGCCTGCGCCGAACCAACACACCAACACAAACATTCATAAAGGATGTGCAGCCGCCCAGCCGTCTCTCCGATGTCTCTGCACTGTGAGGGATAATGAGGAAAATAAAACACATCACATCAATTACCCCGCTAACACATTTTTCCGAGGCCCCCGTCAACCGCTGAGCTGAAGCCTTTTCTCAGGACTTCTACGATACCCGTCGGTGTCCCGAGACACAGCTGAGTTTTAAATTTAGGCTCTCTTAAAATTGCTTGTCAACAGCCGGGGCTTCGGGGGAGAAAGAGAAAGAGACAGAGAGAGAGAGACTTTGTGTAAGAGAGAGAAAAAATGAGGAGAGGGGAGAGGAGCGGCGAGGCTGATGCTAGAGGTGAATAATGAAGTGTCTGCTCAAGCTGTTTCCCAGTCAGTCATGACGGTAACTGATTTCCATCTGGGGGGGAGGATTTCGAGAAAACATATAAAACTAGGGGAACAGAAATTGGCATGAGGAAGATGAGCAAGAAGTTCTGCTGAGAGTGTAAAGGAGAACACGTGCACACACACACAAAAAACAGACATCCACACAAGCTGCGGATGTGTCTCATTCGTAAGCGTGTCTTAACACAGAGAAACAAACGTCCACAAATCCAGACGCATTGTCGCACGAGGTGAAACAGAAGGAGCCTGACAGAGAAGGTGACGTGCAAAGTGAGCTGAGATGCCGGAGCGAAGCTAAATGATTTCTTCACATTTCCATAACGAAAGGACGAGATAAGGTCTTTCCATAAACATATCAGCGTTTCCCATCTCCCTTTGTACATGGAAAAGCCTGCGTGAGTTCCCGTGCCTGTGTGAATGTCACAACATGGCCATCATTCACCCTATATCTTCAGCAAATCAATATGTGTCTGACTGTGACATTTAGCCGTGTGCAGGAGGACGTGTGTGTATGTATCAGTGTATGTGTCACCTTCCCCTTTGGTGTGGGTGATGTATAGTCATGCAGAATGATAAAGTGTGTGCATCTGTGTGTGGGCTCCAACAGAAGGGTATTGAGAGGGTTACAAACTGTGAGTATGTGAGTGTGTGTGTGTGTGTGTGTGTGTGTGTGTGTGTGTGTGTGTGTGTGTGTGTGTGTGTGTGTGTGTGTGTGTGTGTGTGTGTGTGTGTGTGTGTGTGTGTGTGTGTTTTTGTTACCTCACTGGAACCTTTTCCAGTATAAACACAGACCTTATCGGCACCAGTAGTCCTCATGGGGACTAAAAGCCTGGTGCTAATGGAGCAAAATGTTATTTCTAAGGTCCTGGTTGAGGTTAAGGTGTGACTTTAGATTGAGGTTAGGTTAAGGTTAGGGTTTGGCATGAATAAGGATAGCAGTGCAAACTTGTTTATGTGTGTCTGTGCATGTCTTTCTATCTTTAAGGGAACCAATTTCAATTGAAAACCTGCATTGTGAGGACATTTCTGTGTTATGAAAACATTTCTGTATTGTGAGCACAGGGTTAGGGTGTCTGGACAGTCCTCACAACATCAAAAGGGAATTTGAAGGTTAAGACTTGGTTTTAACGTTAATATTAGAATTGGGTTCTGGTTAGGGTAAGGGTTGAGTTTGGGTATTTATATGTGATGATTTAGGTTAGGGTAAGGGGCTAAGGAATGCATTATGTCGATGAGTGTCCTCATAAGGATATAAAGACAAAAGTATGTGTGTGTCTGAGTGTGTGTCACCACTACCAGTACAGTATCCCATCCAGCTGTCCTTGTGGCCACATGGCAAGGGCTCTTGGCAGCATAATAGAGCCCCTTTCACTTCATCAATTTCTACAGTGCACATTTCTTTTCACTCGGTCATCTGAGAGGTGAAGATTGGCCCGCTTTAACTGAGTTTGTATTAAATCTAATAGAATCTGTCTGGCTGAAATTGATTCGATAACACGACGAGGTTACAAATGAACCATCCTCTCCCCCAGTCACCCACGACCACCAATTAGAACAAGAGGGAAAGACTGACAAAGATGAATGAAAGACACAAACCTAGTAGAGAGGTAGACAGTGTTTCAGAAATTGGTTAAATCTTATGCAGTGGCATCCTCTGGGCTACTGGGACTTATGCCTACTATGACTGAAAAGTCAACAGCCTGATAACAGAGGGGTGACATTGAACAATGACCATGAAAGAAAAATATTAACAGAGCCTCTCCTCTCAAAGTGTTGCTCAAATACCACTTAAGAGCTAATCTGGCAGCATGAAAATGGCTGTTAAAATTGCGCTTATTAACTTATTTCCTTACTTATTAGAACCTGTAAGTGATTATGTGACACATAATCACACACACAAGTCTTGCATAAATAATAGCCCACTTTCGAGCGTTGAAAGGCATTTCACCTTTAACACAGTCTAAATTGGCAAGGCGCTCAGAAATAGACTGGAGTAAGCCTGTGAGACAGAGTGAGGAGAATGAACAAGTTAATGTCAACACAGGCGGGCAAATGGTAGAGGAGAAGCCCTGGAGCTGTGCTGAGGTGGCACTCAAGTAGTGCTCGGGTTAGTGTCTATTGCAGTCATTCTGAAAGCAAACTCTTTTTTTAAAGGCTGTCACGGCATCAGATCTCAATACTTTTTCAAGCACTGTCTGAATAGTGAAAAATGTAAAAACAAGAATCAAAAAAAGTGACAGATTGAAAGTTGGCACCCAATGTTTAGTCAGAGGCTTGTTTTTTTGTTTTTTTTTATGTAGACAAAGTTGCTGTGCAACTGCTTATTGAGACATTAAGCACAGATGCACTGAGAACACATGTTTATATTCTTCAAACTAAGGTATTGAAACATTTTTTGTACAGCAGCTCAGTTACTGCATTGGCACCAGCACTGAAAAACTTCAACCCAGCCAAAGACAAAGCAAGAAACTGAAGACAAACTGAGGTAAATTACTGTTATCAGAACAGTGATTAGTAAACAATTTCAGCCCAGAATCTACTATGAAGTCCACCATCAGCAACTATGAAACTCAAACGTTCACCTCTGTCTCTTAATGAGCCACTGTACTTTGAAAATACAGCAGGACAGTAATTGCTCACTGGGAGCAGACGACAGGAGGGGTTGGGACTTTCCAGGCCAAAAGACACTTTTTCATCCACCACAGGCATTTAATCGCTGTTTAATACTTCATCCTACAGTTCAAAGTAAATGCCAAGGCTTTAGAGAGGAGATATGAAGGAGTTTGGAAAGCCTGAAGACAAAGAATCAAAGAGGGGCGAATGTGACTTTAGCTGTCCTGCAGATAAAGTTGACACGAGATGTCAGGTGTACTATGAAAATATATATGAAGTGCAGGCAGTGAAGTGTGTTTCTGCTGAACAAACGTACAGTTGTTGAGGAACAGGAGCACGGCAAACCCCAGTGTCGACGTGGCCAGCAGGATCAGGCAGATGTTGCAGGGGATCATGAAGTAGCGCACCACCAGAGACACCTTGTGCTGATACCTGCGGTCCCGCTCTGGCGGCGTTGGCGAGGGATAGTGGCACCCGCTCATAGTCCACTCCAATGACCCCCTTCCCTCCAGCGCGGAGGAGACCATGGGGCGAGGAGGGCGACGAGGGGTGCCCAAAGACCCGTTGGAAAAAATGGTGGCGGTTGGGGTAAGGGCACAGAATGAAGATGAGGGGGAAAAAATAAATAAATAAAAAGCCAAAGCGTAATGGTCGGTGTTTCAGCTGCGGTTCCAGCTGTGCACCGTGGCGGGGACCCGGTGGCTGTTTCTGGCAGAGAATCGTGGCGGCAAGCTTTTAGCGGTTTCCAAGCAACACATTTTTAAAGATAATAACATCCATTTGGGAAAAGAGGACAGACGGGGGGACAGGGGACGCTGGACTCCTACAACCCCCCACCTGTCCACACTACCTCCATTCTGCTGTGCCCGCTGGGAAAAAGACAAACTAATGGGCTTTCAATGTGTGAGGATTGTATGTGTGTGGTGAACTGGTTTATCCTTATGAAAGTATGTGTGTGGATTTAAGTGGGTGGTGATAATGTGTTTGGAAATGTGTGTCAGTACGTGTGTGGCATGTATGTGTGTGAGAGGCACCTAAGCCAGAGATTCATGCATTAGGATTTGTTTTTTTTTCGATATCCACATGAAAAACTTCCCACTGCGGACCGACAGTAAATCCACAAAAGGAATCCTCTCCTTTCTTCCCAGTGACCCTGACTGGTAATTAGACGGACGTGATAGGGGTCACCGGGGATACCGGCTCCTCAAGCACTCCCCCTCTTTTCCTTGTCAAAAGCCTTTACAAACCAAGCCAAGGTCTGGTGATCACCAACAGCATGTGTCACAAGTATTTCCCTAAGAGGTGACAGCCGAGCATCTTTCTTAGCCTCCCTGTGGCTGTTGCCGGCCGGGACAACGAGGGTTAGCTGCTCTCATGAGCAATGATTTACTCCTCTAACTCACAACTGCTTCTTTGTATCCACTGGACCCGCTCCTTTGGCTTCTGTCACAGTGAAAAGATAAATGACCACAGCATGTAAGATCCGTCCAAACCTGACACATCACCGGAGCAACTTGTATCTGCTGTAGCGTGATTAGCAGGATGGCTGGAAAGCAGCTGGCTGCCTTTCGCTAAACCATATGCTCCCGGGACCACGGATATGGTTTGTTTTTCCTCCCCTTCTCTCCTGCGTGCCTGCCACTCCTCCGCAGTTCAATAACCTTTTTTCCCAGCCAGTCTCATGCAGGAGGGTAAGCAGCCGCCCCCCGAGCCCGTTAGTGTTTTGGTGCTCTAAAGCAGGTCTGAAGAAGGAGGTTGGAGGGGGAGGGGGGTAAAAAGTTGGAGGGGAGAACAATCGCAATCCCACTCAACCTGTCAGTGCCGAGACGTCTTTTCCACAGAGCGGCTATGGATGAGCAGTGAAACACACAGACGCTCTGGATGAATTAACTCACAGAGAGAAAAGGAGAGAAATCTGTGTGTGTGATCAGAAATCAACCAAGAAGCATGAGGTGGAGATTTGTAGGGCTCATGTCAGCACCGTGACAGAGAATCCCAACCAAATAATGAGAAGAAAACCTTCTCATAGCGTCCTTATCCTCATAAGCGGCAGGTTGATTTAGCTCCTTTCAGAAAAACTTGTCCAGTCTTTTGCTCTCTTTTCTTTGGGTTTGTCGTCTCTTTTATACGCTTCCTCAAGCATCCAATCCTTTTTTTGGTAGGGTTGTCTTAGTCCAGAGGCGCTCCCAGTGTCCTGGCCACGAGGATTTATGCTCCAGCTTCTCCTCTGAGGGGATCCAACATTCACTGGCAGCCAAAACAACAAATTAGGCTCCGGGTATTCATAGCGCGTTTAATCCCCAGGCAGCAGGTAGTGGTCCCAGTGTCAGCGCACTCAGTCAGCCAGCTGAAGCAGGGAGGAGTGAGTCAATGAGAGAAGTCAGTGCACAGACACGGCAATAGAGAGAGAGAGAGAGAGAGAGAGAAGGGGAAGTAAACGAGAGGGAGAAGGAATGTTGGCAAAAAGGAAAAGCAGCTCCTGACACTTTGGTCCACCTTTTCGGAGGCTTTTTTTTTCCTGGAGAAAAAAACAACAGCGGTGTATCGGTGGTTTCCCAAACACTCTCCTGCTGAGCGCTCCTCTCTCTCAGCTCTCAGCCAGCGGAACAGATGAGCGCATAATGAGAGAGCGAGAGAGACAGTGCACGAGAGAGAGAGAGAAAGAGAGGGGTGGGGGGAGTGGATGAGGGGCCGTTTCCCCAAATACCAATTTGCATGCTATAATATAAAACACTATTTGCATACACAATTTCTATCATGCACACCCTGTTGCAGTCAAGCAAATTAAAGTGGAGTACATGTTGTATTTTTCAGAATGTACTGTGTCATATATCAGAAGTTAATGATTCTGGTGTTTGCTGGCAAAATGCAAAAGCCACAACTTCATGTGGGCTCCGTTAACTCAACTCTAAAGTGTGTGTGTGTGGGTGTTTGCATGCATACTTGTGCCTGTAGACAGCGTAGCACCTGGTGTTTCAAAGACCCAGCCAGAGGCAACACAAATAAATAGCATCCATCAAACAAGTGGGGAAAGGATTTCAGCGACACACAAGCTAAGAAACATCAAACGGCAGGGGAGAGCCATCTTGTCCCACAATTGATGGTGTTAAATTGATTCTGACATCTTGAGGCCATATATGGTGTGCCAGTGCCATCAGCTGCAGCTCTGCCATTTTGCCTTGGGAGTGACATGAAGAGCATTATCTGCTGAAGTGCACCACATCTTAGACAGTCAGACAGAAAAAATGGGAGTAAATGTGTGCCAAAGATTAAAAGGTTATTAAAAAAAAAAGAATATTCAGCTGATCTGGCAAATGATCTGAGCGGAGGCATTTGCATCTATTTCATCGCATGTCATCTTTTGCCCTTTTTTAAAAGCAATGCATTATTCCTGTCTAATGTAATAATGAGGTCAGAACAGAGGGGTGGCTATGCTGTGTTTTAGCAAGACCCTGCATCAATGTCTACTTAGAACTAACTCGGCGGCAGCAGGCGGCAGATGCAAGGCAGTATATCTATCATCAATTATTTATGTTTTTTTTCTGTCTCCTCTCCATCTCTGCCGTTCACCCCCCTCCCCACACACACACACACACACACACACACACACACACACACACACACACACACACACACACACACACACACACACACACACACACACACACACACACACACACACACACACCTCACACACCTCACAAACACACTGCACTTAACACAAGGGAGTGCACGCATACACACAGTGGTGCACATAGTGGCTGCGTCCACAGAGGAATTGCATGAATGCACACACAATTGCCTTTTCTGTCAGACAGAAACTAGCACATACACACAGCAAAATGGATCCTTGTGTCTTTTTTGTCTCTATCTGTTTTCAACCTGCAAGCTTATGCAACTTGGACACACACTTGGGCTTTAGTACACACACTCTCTCTCTCACACAGCCACACACACACAGCCACACCAACGTAGGTGATCTCGCTTTCCCCCGCTAAAGTAATTTATCCCTTTGGAAAGTGTGTTCATTCCCAAGCTTGAGCTGAGCTTTGTGGGGGCGGGGGGGACTCTAATTCGACCCAGGTTTTCAGAGGTCAAGAGTTCACCCCCTCCCTCATCAGCAACACCATCCACCCAGAGGTCCCTCTATCCTCACTGTTCTTTCCAGACACGACACCCCAGACAATCCACATCAGCTCTCACATTGCATAACAAAACCTGATTGATGGACTGACTGAAAAGAAAAAGGAAACAGCTGCTGTCTTATTTGCTGCCTCTTTTTTTTGTCCCCTTCCTCAATTCTACCTAGAATTGTGTCTTTATATTCATGCGTATTGTCTCAACAAGTAGGAACTTTGGGTGCAGCTTGAGGTTAAAACAATTACAAGACGTGCATAACACAGCGGCACCACGACTTGTGAGCATTAATGGCATACCAAATCCTCCCAGCAGAGGGCAGTAGGGAGTCGGATGGGTACTCTGCTCTGCTGCCACGACCCATCGACATCAAAGCTTGAATCCTTTGATCCATTTTTAATGCCACAAGTATCGCACAAGGTTAACATCTCTCTCTGAAGCCTTTGAAATGGCAATTTCCATTAAGGAGCCAAAGGAGCTGCTCTCTTGTTTAATGATGTGACAGGAGTAAAAGTTGGTTTGTGTGTGTGTGTGTGTGTGTGTGTGTGTGTGTGTGTGTGTGTGTGTGTGTGTGTGTGTGTGTGTGTGTGTGTGTGTGTGTGTGTGTGTGTGTGTGTGTGTGTGTGTGTGTGTGCTCGTGTACGCATCGGATGAGACATTTGTCAAGTTCCATAACTGATTGGCAATGATGCTTCAATCAAGGTGTGTGTGTGTGTGTGTGTGTGTGTGTGTGTGTGTGTGTGTGTGTGTGTGTGTGTGTGTGTGTGTGTGTGTGTGTGTGTGTGTGTGTGTGTGTGTGTGTGTGTGTGTAGCCCAGCGCACATCCCGGTCTTCTGGCTGACTGGTGTTTATCTAATTGATCTAAGAAAAAACAGCTGTTGGCTGCTCTGCATGACAATTCCACCTCCAAAAGGCCAAAAAGGATTCTCATGTAAAAAAAAAAAAGAAAAAAAAGAAGGGACTGTTACCTCTGAGAGTTACTAAAAATCAGCCAACATTAAGGGAAAGAAAGGAGAGATTTTCTTTCTTTTTACATCATATATTTCACATACAAGCCACATTTCAGCTGTATTGCCGCAGGTTCAGGGGTCAGACCACATGTGGTAATATGAGTCTGCAATGATAGGTGGTTTCCTGCCAGCACTGTTTTGAATTTAAAAGCACTTTATCAGTGTGGTATAACTGTTTCTGTGAGGGTTTTCTAACTGAACTAGTTAAATGTATCAACCCTCTAAAGGTCCATATTTCAAAGATTTGAGGGTATAAACTAACTGTAGATTTGATATAATTAGCTGATTTTAAATACATACAGTATGCATCATGCAATCCCTATGGCAAAGCAAAACCTCAGTCAACATCTGCAGAACTCTTTGCTACGGGCAGAAATCAAAGACCTCAATATCAAATTTGCATTAACACCATTTTAATCAGTGGTGCTGACTTTCAGAGAGTAACTTGTCAGTGATGGGAAAGGTGACTAAGCACCCAAGGGATGAATTTCTCAGAAAACAGCATTTTTCTGGCTCGGAACTGATAAAATGAATATAAAACGAAGTCATTCAACCTGTTTTGATAAAATTACAGGCTTCATTTTCTCGCTCTCTGTCTGACTTTAGGTAAAACACTTTTCTTTTTTTTTAACTCGCACACAGATGATGACAATGAGTTGTTCAGCTGACGCACATTCACCATTTTCTTATCTGTTTGGGAAAGATGTAACGCTAAATGCGACAACAACAGCTTTGTACATTAGAGCGTTTGAAAAAAATCTCTGCTGATGAATACACCAGCACCCCATTAGAGAAGGATTCTGTCCATTTTTCAAAGCAGGAGCTATCAAAAGCGAAGCTGTTGCCTTCACTAATGGCATTAGAGATCATCCTTGCCTGCTGTCCATTGTAAATGAGGGTTTTAATGATGTTGATGAGTCTGTTAAAATTTAGAACAGATTTGGTAATTGCTTGCACTAAAGCCTGTCTACTGTCCCACTCGACTATTCATGTGTGCCTCAGTTCCAAGATAATTTACTGTATTATTTGTCATATTGTGTTTTATTTTGTTTTGCTGCGTATGTATAGATAATGAGAAATCTGCTGCAATAAGGGAAATATCAGTGGGTGGCAACTCAAACCTGAATCAGGAGCTAATGCCAGTGATTTCTTGGCATGTGGTCCTGCTGCCCCACAAAACATAAGCGGGGTGACACGTCACGTTATAAATGCACCTAATTCCACAGTGAAGTATGTATTCAAGGCAACAAATTCAGCTTTCAGGGACATTAGGTCGACATCGTAAGGCCATGTTGAATTCTTCATGTGCATCGAGCCGTGCAGCCGGGCTTGTGGAGGAAAGCCCAGACTCTTCACCCAGTGGGCTACAGCAGAGAGATGCTAGCAGGTGGGCCAATTGTCTCGCTACGGTATTAACTCCAATCATCATAAGTCAGACTCCAATGCACCACCCAACAGATTCCCAGACTTCCCAGTCATCAGGCCTTCAAACTGCGCAGTACTTATCCAGCGATGAGGAGGCCAGGGCCTCTCACAGCTGTGCGTGGCTAACGGCATTAACCTCTGCTGAACCTGGACTCAAGGAAAAAAAGAGCGAGAGACTGCAAGGACAGACGATGATGAGGAATGAATAAAAGATGGTTCTCTGATCAGTGTTATCTTGACAACAACCATGACAACCAAACATCAGAACTTCAACAAACTGATGAAACACAATTAAGATGTTCTATACTTGCTTCACAACCTGCAAACTGAAATTACAGTTTGTATGCAGCTAAAGATAGGTGGAAAATAAAAAGAAACATCAACATTAAAGTGAGGTATTCAGCCACCGCAATCCTCCAGAAAAGCTTCAGAGCTCTCTGACACAGATTCTCCAAATGCCATTCTTACATAAGACATTTCAGTGGTGCTGGAGAATGCTATTTAATTGGGTGTTAAGACGATAAACAGTTCTGTGTTTTTAAAACTGGGCGCATTGGTGGGGGAGTGTTGTTTCAGTTACAAGAAAGACAATCAAAGACGATCCAGGAAGGTCAGTATGACTAACAGATCCATGAGTTTAAAGGTGCTAAAACACTGCAAAGCACTTTATAAAATACCAGGAAGCATTTTCTCTGGAGCTGTAGAAAGTTATTACATCACAACAGCAGCCAGATAAACAGACTTTCACGTTACAAACTAATCTTCAAGTAATGTACACATATTAACTTGACCTTGTTAGGTGATGTTGCGCTGCCTTTCAGCAAAAGTTGAGCCAGGTTCAAAATGAAATAAAATGAATAAATGGACGGTAGCAGTCAAATATTGCACTTTTTGACAGTCAGAGATAATACTTGTTTAGAGACGTGCTGAGACAGTTGATGATTTCTCTCCTTTGCCATCATATTTTAGTAGCACTGAATATTTAGGTGATAAACTTCATGTTGTGTCAAAGTCAACATGTTTGTGACTCAGTAGATGATGACAGTGTTGTGCAGAATTGATGTAAGTGTGAATGAGAGTTTCCACACTGGGTGGGCTCCGCACAATGTGACTCATAATGTGCCACACTGTCCAGTATCCGGTGTCACCTTGGGCACACTGTGATGTACTGCCTACAGCTGAACGTGTACGCTTACAGATCTATAGACCACAGCACTCACTTAAAATCTAGCATTCAGGTCCTGAACATCAGCGACGAGTCTGATCTGTGCATGTTAACTCTGTTTAGACTGCTCACCAGCCCTCCAGCTGATGCTGTTTATCTATTCACAGAGGAGACTCCGCTCAATATGGTCCACCTGTCCACATTCAACACTTCTGGCCACATTAGCCTCTTCTTCCCACTCCATCCCACGCTGCCATGACCTGCTTTTTCAGCCTACTACGAGCCAGCTCTTAGCCTGGGGCCTGATCCAGGACCTGTCCACTGCTGGACATTCAGTTCCCTCTCACATGGTGAGGATGATATTCCTCGCCTCGGGGCTCATCTGGAGCTAGAAACGGCGGCCCTAGCCTGAGGGCTGATGTTCTCAGGCCTGCTGCCCACTGACCCTCCTCCTTCCTTTTCCACTGTTTTTTCTAAATGAAAAGAAACTCATTCAGGAAGGAGGAACTCGTTATTAGCCGGCTCTGATTTTTTTTGCCAGCCCCTCCTACACATCAACACTCAACACCCATAACAATAATGATTACAGGATGTAATATCCTCTCCGCTCCACTGCCTCGCCCTGTTTATTCAGGTCTTCAGCACCAACATTTTTCCCTTAATAGCCATGTAGGAAATTATTCCAATCGACGGGCACAGACAGCAAAATAATGAGAGAAAGCGAATGAAATGGGGAAAAAGGAGAGTGACAGAGAGGGAAACGGCGGGAGGAAGAGAAAGAGAATGGGGAGCTTGGCGGCTGCATGCAGAGCTAGTGGAGAGTGACACTTTTCCATGTGGCTAGCATATGGAGCCAATTGTGGCAGCGGCGCAGGAAAGCTAAGAGTGGGGAAATCAGAGGAGTGGTTGGCTCTAACAGCCTTTGCACGGGAAGGGCAAGGCTGACAGAGCTGAAGGATGATATAGATGTCAGTCTGCGGCCAAGTCAGCCATCTGTCACAGGGAACTGGCCAAGTCACACTGGCCCTGTCATGCGGAGAAAAGCAGCGGGAGACTCGTGATGACCAGTCATTATGAGTTGAGAGCTGTCCTTTCAGCATGGCCAATTCCCAACACTATAGCAGCTTACCTTGCCACGCCGTGGACAGAGGGCAAATAAACGCACCAGTGGATCTGAGTATACACTGAGTAATCTCCAAAGAGTGTCCAATATGGAAATAGGGCAATAGGCTTGTTTACGTATTCCTTGATCTTGATTTTCATGATGTCCTATATTTAATTTAGTCAAAGTTCTGTATTTAACACAATATACAAGTGCAAGCAAAGGAAATTGTCACCTTGTGTTATTCACACAAATATGACCCCTAGAATGTTCTTGCAGTCCATGTTTACCCAAAACAACCAATGTCCAGATGTTAGCTGCTGTCCTCACTTCAAGTTGCTATCTATTTATGTCCACTTGTGTCTTTGCATTGATTTTACATGCTAGAATTCACTGAGTGTCTGTACATACCATAAAGCATTGAGAAAATAACGGTGTGGAAGCCCTGATCCTCACCATTCAAGTAAATTAACACAAATGTTAAAAAAGTCGATATAGCAGAGATAGAAAGATGTGTCATCTCAGAAGCTAACACTGCTGAGGCCATGGGGGGAATATATGCTGCTACCCACAAATGAGGAAACGCTGCCAAGACAGAGAGTGAAACATTCTTTAACACTTCCTGCAAATAAAAGGTTTCTGTTATTTAATGAGCAGCTTGTCTGAAGCAGAACACTGTCATTATGCACATTGAGCTAGAAATATTCTATTTTAGATTCCCGCTCCATCAAAGGCCTTATGTTCTGTACAGCAAATCCCTTGTGTTCTACACCAATAATCCTGCGTTTTCACAACGTATAATTGCTGCTGCCTTTACCTTTGTGTCACTATGGCATGGCGGATCAACATACATTGCTGTGACATATACGTACTGTACACAAGCAGATTTGCCTGATCGGCTTTCTGACATCAAAGCTGACAGTGACAAGCTATTATATACTGGGACCCTTTCATTTGCATTTACAGTAATGAACTCGTTCCCTTCCACTTCTTTTTTCTTTTTCCTTCTTTCTCTGCCCGTCACTGGCTGCTGGCTGCCCGTCGAGCTGGATTTTCTCAGATAGGGGACAGAGAGGGAATATTAATTGGCGAGCAATACCCCCTTGTTGAGACGCAGCCCATAAATGAAACGCCCATAAATTATTTATATGCCTAATCAGAAGGCATGTGCTCAAGTTATTCTTTCAAACAAGACAGCTTCTGTGCTGTTCCTTTTTTTTTCTCTTCCTCCCAGTAAATAATTCCAGTTCCTTTTGATAAGAGTGCAGTCAGACAAGGCTCTTCGCTGGAAGTAGAAGCCTAATGAAAATATGGTGCCACAATGACGAAATAGCTGTTTTCAGGCTGCAATCACGGTCAGGAAAAACGAATGACCCGCTTAGCACCTGGTATTAAAATGCATCCTGTGTATGAAAGGTTTTATTCTGATGGAGCAAAAACAGATTAAGTTTAGGTGTAAATGTGTACGAGGTACACAGAGTATTAGCGACGGTGTGTGAATGAAGTGAGACTGATCCATGAAGAAGGCATGGAGGAATTATATAACAGGGGAAAAAACATTTGCAAATGGATAAATGGAACTGGTGATGGATTTTAATGTGTATACTGATTCATGGATTACTGAATCAACAGAAAATTTACATTTTG
This sequence comes from Scomber scombrus, assembly GCF_963691925.1. Taxonomy (NCBI): domain Eukaryota; kingdom Metazoa; phylum Chordata; class Actinopteri; order Scombriformes; family Scombridae; genus Scomber; species Scomber scombrus. The sequence continues at coordinate 7,852,514 of NC_084979.1, forward strand.
GATAATCCGTTTCATCTTTAAGTTATTGATACTTTTGTAAAATCGAGTATCTTTAGGTTTTGGATCATTTGTTTGACAGACCAAGCACTTTAAAGATGGAACTTTTTAGCCATTCTTTTTACAATTTTGTAAAGTTTATTGCACCCCAATTCTTTGCGTACGACTAAAATGCGTCCATAGAAACAATTTTGAGACTATCATCAAATGTCTGGTCTGAATTTTAATCCTGTTTACTCACTCTATGATTAGATAACTCTAATCATAGAGTTAAATGATTTTATATCAAACTTTCACCAAAAGTGTTTTATTTGGGGAAAAATTTGGAATAGAGCTTGTTAAAAATTGTGACTTCTTTTGTTAAATGAAAAAAGTGGCTTTGTACAGATCAATAACTCTATTCATATATAAATATATATATATAATTATTAACAATTACTATTTCTCAAAGTAGGACAAAAAAAGATGAAGAAAGTAAAATTCTCCTGATATTCTGTGCTGCTGTATCCAGAGCTCATGGGTCAGCAGGGTCACTGATGTCACAGGTGGTTTGCAGTTGGAAAGAAGCCAAAAAGAGGAAATAGGGTCATTACCAGCTGTAGAAAACAGAAAGTACCCTGTAAAGAACTACTTCCAGACTCCTCAGCCAGCTGACAGACAACAATGTATCCTCCTTTAACCCCGAGACTGGCTGAACGTCAACCACAAGGCTTTAGCTGCCTCCTTTTCCAGCCACACAATGCTCTTGGACTCAAACACATACACACACATTTGCACAAGATAAGCACAATGACTTGGCATTCACACACACAGCAGGGAAAAATATAGAGACAGACAGACACATTTCTTCCTTCAAATGCCACGAGGTGCTGCGGGGTTAAAATAAATGGACTGCTAAAAATTCACAGGTAAAAAAGAACAAGAAGGTGGGGGAAAATGATATTACATAATTCTTTCTTTAAAAAAAGGTTTAAGAGCAGAAAAAAGGGAATTTCTGCATGAGCCAGTTTATAGGATTTCCATGACCTCCTCTTTTATCTATTCACATCTAAGCAGTCATTTACCTCGCCTGGACTGTACACCAAGCTTCCAACAAACATCTTGCCTGTTGCTCGAGTGCCATTGATGTTTTATTGCATCCAACTCTTGGGTGCTGTCCTGTGGCTGAGTGTGACCTCTGACCTCCATCTTTAAGGAGTCAAGAGAAAAGAACATTTCTTCACATGGATCAATAAAGTATCATTCTTTCTGATGCTGGGTCACAGCAGAAAAAACTCAATTTCACTGGTGATTGGCCTCAATTGTAACTCCTAACTAGTGTCGACAAAGGTGAAGACGTGGGTAAAGAAGGTAGAGTGCATCCTCCGGGAGCAAAGCAGATTTTAAACAGATAACGTTAATTCCAGTTATTATAAAGCATTCATTTAGTGTTGTTCAAGGCTCTAAGGTCTAAGTCCAAAGGTGCTTTCAAGTCTACTTCTCTTCCTTTAATGGATGAGTTGGTAGACTTCATGCATTTTCTCGTTCGTTCAGTTTCTTTTCCCACAGAAAAAAGCAAACCAAAATGCTTTACTAAAAGCCGCAAGACAACATTTACTCCACTCATTGGTTAGTTGTGTCTGGGGCGGAAACAAGAACGTTAACGCAGGAAGAAGCTGGTGAAGAAGGTCCTTCGAAGTATATGCCTAGAGGTTGAGTCGTGTCGAGGTTGGATCATGTTTCCACCACAAAACCAGTTGGGACAGTCACAACCATTCCTCAAAGAGTCTCAAATTGAGAATGATTGCTGTGGTCAGATCTTCCCAAATGAAACGTACCAAGGGGGAAACTAGAGTCTGATTCAACCGGACTTAACAAGGCAGATTTAAAAATGCTCCAAAGTCTGGGACTGAAGATAGGTGTGCTTTATCATTATTAGATTAGGTTCAATTTTATTGTCATTGAACAAGTACAAGTACTTAACGAGATGTAGTTGGCATCTAACAAGAAGAGCAGATTTAGGCATAAATCAGGACATAAATTACTATCAACAGTTACACCAATCAAATAAATCTTCCTAAACATCTATATCATGTAAAGTTGGTGTTTTGGTTGCTGCTGTGTCCTCACATTAAGAAGGTCAGAGTGTGTAGAGTTCATATGTTCTCCCTATGTTCTGGTTTCGTCTGAGGGTTGTAGTTTCCTGCCACAGTCCAAAACTCAGGTTAGTTGGTGACATTTAGATTTTTGTCTGTGAGTGTGTGAGCTCTTCAATAGGCCAGCTTTCATGTGAAGAATATTTATTTGCCTTTCATCCAAAGCATGCTGGGATAGTTTCAAGCTTCCATGCGCCCTTGAGTATGAATAAGTTGGTTTAGAAAAAGGATGGCATGGTGGATAGATGGATGGATGTTGCAGTATGACATCTGTGGAAAGCTATTCCAGACTTTCTAAATGATTAAAATGTATTTGAACAGACAGGGAGCACATGACAAAAAATGATATTGTGTGAATCTATAGAAATATACTAATAATATACAATATACTCCTTTGGACCCTTGACAAGCACTGTATGTACAGTATTGTGTGTATGGATTTCTACTTCGTGATCTTGTGGCCTTCCCTCTTCATCTTCATAAGCTTGTGCACAACAGCCAAGATTCAATCACAGCTGGAGCAGTGCGTGCCGATGTGTCAACTCGTCTGTCATCCAGAAGTTGCGGGGGCAGAGTCAGGGGGGGAGGCGGTGGAGGAGGGAGGGCAGTGGTCCTGGTTTTTGCGAGCGAACGCATGACAATGATGAGCTTGGTGTGTCACCGAGGCAACAAGCGGCCTCATCCATTATTCATCTGGGTAACAAACTGATAAACGAGGTAAATGAAGAGGAACAACAGCAGCGAAAATCAGGCCGATGGACCGAAAGAGACATTTAGAAGCCGGCGGCACCAGTGGCATCCTGAGCCGCATATTAATCCGTGAGGTAAACAACAAGGTCTGGAGACAGGGTCAAAGCAGAGCGACTCTTATCCTTGAGAAGAGTAATGTGGTGCAAGTCCGCAGTTTCGGAAAATTACATCTTTTCCTGGAAAAAATGCTTGATCAGACCGGGCGAGGACAAGCAGGCGTTAAAGGAAGGATTCGCATCTCTGCAGAATCAACACATGTATAGTGGCTAGTTCTCACATAGTCAATCACCCACCAACCAGGTGCATCAAGCAACCTCCACATCACACCCTTCAACACTTTTCACCATCAGGAAACAAGCAACCTTATCTCTCTTTGTGGCAAAGTCCGAAACATCTGCATCAGTCTACCATCATACATAGTTACAGAGAGCATAAACATAAATCCCATGTCTCTCAAGTCATGCCAAATTCATGCAACACGATCTGTAAGAGACAGCAGGGGGATGAATTATTGCCCTGTTGCTACGGTAACACCTCGTATGCAGTAAACACCATGCCGTGGTTTGAAAAATGGTGATTTGCGAGATTTCATTTCGAAAGCCATTCCAGTGACGAGGGGGAGGGAGGGATGAAAAAGAGAAAGGGAAGAAGAAAAAAAAAAGATTGACAGTGAAATGGGGGGAGAGAAAGAAAAGAGACTCTGATACAGTGAGAGAAAAGAGGGAGGAAGGAAGAGAGACACGACTCGAGGCTTCACTTGCAGCAATTTGCAGGAGTGCTTTAGACAATTTGGGTCACTTCTGTGACTGTATTTCTCTATGGCGAGCAGAAACACCACATCTGCCATTCATTTCATTTCCATTCCAACACCTGCAAGCTATTTGCATTCTGTCGGTTTTACCTCTCTCTTTCATTTCTCCGCATGCCACTACATTTCCTGAATGATAACATACTGGCAGTTTCTATACCGGCATAGAACGAGCCAGGACACAACACCGCCTGCATCCAAAGCAGGGGGAGGAATGGTGAGCCTTTTTTTTTCCAATCCTGCCTTTCTTTCTCTTTCTTCATCCCTCCACCTTGAGTCCCGGTCCTCCTCTCAGGTTTCCACTGAAACCCCCACCTCCCCTCCCTCTCCCAGCGACCTCTTGATCAAATCCAGATCTTTGCCATCTGACCCTTACAAGCCCTTGCAAGGGCCTAGTAACTCCCTTGGGACCTGAGGCCAGATCGTATGTCTCGCCTCTCCACAGCAACAAATGAACCAGGCGCTCAATAGCTCGTCTGATTGGCTGTCAGGAGATCTATGCCATCATTCCTAATAGAGGAACGCAGCACTTTGTAATGGGGGGGGGTGTATTACCGGCACATTACACCCAGAGCAAGTGAGTAGGAAATCCAGGCAAGTTTCATCAAGTGAAATTTACCATTTATTCTTTTTTTCAGATGCAGTTAAAATGAAACATAGGTCCCATTTTGCCACCAGAATAAATGTGAAAATTAGTGAAAATGAAAACAAGTGTAGTCTGAAAGAGTGTAGCTCTGCTTGTCTGGGCTGATCTCTCAGGAGAAAGAAGAAGAAAAACAGCGTGAATACCTAAAAATGGAATTGTAGGTTTACAGGCTGAAAAACTTTAAACGCTACATACTGTTAGCCCCAAATGTCAGGGAGATGAAACTGTTTTTGAATTTTTGAGGATAAAGAAGCTGTGCGCGGTGCTACATGTTTACCCATCAAACCGATCTGAAGCTTTATACCAAAAGGTACTGAAGGATAAGAGAGAAAATAAGGATCCAACACTGGTGAGTCCTGCTTTCTTAAGATGGAGCACTTGCTGTTTGGAAGATAGGATTTCACTCCTTTGGTCAACCCTGAATTTCTCTTTCTTATTATTTTTCTTTCCATTTTGATGATTGCAGTCATTTCTGTACTGATGTCCTTTTTTCCTTGAATAGTCTATTTCTGGTGGTCTAATTTGTAATAGTCTTTTATTTGTCTGTTAGGCCTTGGTGATTATTACTGGTACTCACTATAAACCAGTATCAAACCAATACTCACATGCATTTTCCCCCAGAAAGTATTACAAATCATTATTGTCTTGAAGGGAGCAGCAATATAAAGCAACACATTAAACTAAGGAGATATAACGTGTTAGCTAGTGAGCTTTAGAGGTGCTGGTCGGTGGGTTTTGTAATCTTTGGACCGAGCCAAGCTAACGGTTTCATCCTGCTTGCAGGCTTTTTTGTTAGGCTATGAAGATAACCGGCTGCGAGAAAGCGCATTTCCCCAAAATGTCAATTCAGTTAAGATGAAACTGAAGATGTCACAATGAAATCTTAATTTGCGGTCCGCTTACTTTTTGTGAAGATTTCAACCACTGATGATCTCATCTGTGAGAGTGGGATGAAAGCTTGTAAGCAGAGCTAGAGCTACAATTTTATGTGTGAAACTACTTTTTCCAAGGTCAAAAATGAACTTGTCTTGCTCGACTTGATGATCCAAATTGTTGTGTATTCATTTTTTATCAAGCAACTGTTTCAGCACAACAATTCATCTTTCTATTTGCACCAGTTTCCAAACATGACAGCACACATTCGGACAATGTCGGCTTATTAGACAGGTGTATTTCTTCTGCTTCGGGCAGCTTTTAAAATATTTTCAACATGTGCATGCAGCCTGGGAATACACATATGTGTGTGTGTGTGTATGTGTGTCTTCTGAGGGGGGCGTAGCAGTCCTGTGATTGAGAATCTAGGGCAAACCCCTTAAGTGGAGATATGGGGAGAGGAGAAAGAGAGATCATCAGAGCCATTACTGTGTGATAAATGATTTGGTAGCTGGTGAGTTGCCCTGAGGGAGATGGTAGAACAGAGTATGTGCATGTGTGTGTGTTTGGCGGTGGTGGTGTGGTGGTGTGGAAGGGGGGGGTTTAAACCTGTGGCTAACTTCTATCAAGATCCCATGGCACTCGCGTCCTGCTAATGCAATCTGCCTCATTACAAGAGAATGAAAGGGGGGGTTGAGGGTACAACCACACACACACACACACACACACAAAGCTGACTGTATGACTTCACCCTTTCTCTCTTATATACATACACACACACACACACACACACACACACACACGCACGCACCTGCACACACAATTTGAAGTCAACTATACACACTTTCTATCACAGACAGGCACACACAATCAGATTTCTCCACACACACAGGCGCTCACACTCGCTCTCACACACCCTCTGCAGGCAATCACATCTCAGGGGAAAAGGAGCTGGAGCCAGGGCCAAGCTCGGAGGAGGAGGAGGCAAATTAGTGCGGAGTTGAAAGAGCAGAGTGGTAGATGGAGGGGGGGTGGGGGTGGGAGGGTGTGTGTGTGTGTGGGGGGGGGGGGGGGGGGGGGGCGGCGGTGTCTATTCCACCGGCCATGCCGGTGGAATAGACTGACTGCTTCGACAGGGGGGAAGAAGAAGCATGAGATCTGATGATAGCAACAAAAGGGAGAGAGGTGTGAGAAGACAGAAAAAGACAGAGATTCAGGTGTAGTAAGTATTAAAAAAAAAAAGAGGGATTAGATGTTAAGAGCTTGAAAAGGGTGAATGAACAGAGTTAGAAAGAGGAGTGGGGGGGGGCACAGGGGAGTTGGAGTGACAGCGAGGAGTTGAAAGGGTGAGACTAAGGGAGAGACGGCGAGAGGGTAATGGCTGGTGAGAGAGGTGGGAGCAGCTACTGCCAAGATAGAGAAAGAACCAGAGAGGGGAAAGAGAGGAGAGAAATTGAGCAGCATAACCCTCAAGACCCCGCTGTCTGCAGAAAAGAGTTGTGTGTGTGCGTGTGTATGGTTGACGTGCGTGTGTGTGTGCGGTCTATTGCGCAGTACACTGGCAGGTCTGAGAGCTGGTGTCAGCCTCCTCAGCTTCTTCGTGGTTGAGATTGGGAGAGAGGTGCGATAGCCCCCTGGGGAGCTCTTCTTGTTAGGGTAAGACAGCCTTGCCCGGACAACCCTCTGGATGAGGCCCAAGAAAGTGAGACGCAGCTGGAAGAGCTCTGGCTCTGGATCAGGCTCCGAGTACCACACCAGCAGCAGCCAGTATACATCCTGAGGTGATCCTGAGACTAACATTCAGTGCAAGTGCAAATATGAAGTGAATGCATGCACACATTAAAGTACTTCCTCTCTTCTTTGTGCTTTACAGCACTTGGGGCGCTTGATCATTTTAAAGAGTAGTTTCACAATTCTGACATTTTATAGTAAATGATTAAGAGATAAGTGAAAATAGTCATTCTTCTAGTTGGACTAATGTCTAAGAATGAACATGGTAATAATTGCTGATACTCAAATATTGAAAAAAAGTGTGTTTCTCTTCTGATGAGCAAGTTCTTACTCTATTCTTATTCAAAGTCCCATCATGAGACCCAAAATCAAGTCCAGGCAGTTATTTAGACACTTTTTTTCCCAGCCTTACTTCCCCCTTTTCCTCCACAGCTGTGTGTTGTCAGGGCCAGAGTATAAACCATGATCTGTAGCCTATGTGCCAAGAAAGCACAAGAAACTATGACCACAAATTGCTTATCTTGTGGTAGCTCAGGTCAATGTGCCTGGAGACAGTTTGTGAAAATACCCTGGCCTGCCTGTTTCTGTAAAGAATTCTCATCCAGATTTCAAGCAATTCTATTCCCTAACTGTATGATCGCATATGCTTTTGTGTTCATCATTCGATCAAAGGTGATACTAGTTTAAAAGCTCTAAATAATACAAAAACACTATCAGCGCTGTCTGAAATATACTGAGCTATGTGACTGCAATATAACACAGCCTGAAAAGTCCAGATGTCTGACCTTGGCTCAAAGGAGGATTTGGCCTCAAAGCCCAAATAGCTGATGATGCAAGACATAACTTAAAGTAAGCTTGATCATCCCTTCAGCAGAGTTTATCTTTGCTTAGTCCCATATCCCCAGGTCAATAATGTTGACTCATCGAACACCCCTTTCTCTATTGTCGATAAAGCACACTGTAGCCTTTTAGCTTCTGCTTTGGCTCTGTAAAGAAGAAAAAACAAAATGAATGACCCCCAAAAAACTGATCAAGACTGAGGAAAATAGACACTGATAATACAATGATAAAACCAAGTTCACAAAGCTGAACAATATGTTTTTGGTTTTTTTTTTTTTTTTACTTGTGGCAGTTTTCCCTCTAAAAAAAACTCACTAAATTCTTGTTGGCATTTACCCACAACGATAAGATTTGAAGGAGGATTAACAAGGCGATGATTTGTAGGTGGAAGGACAGAGACTGCTGCTGGGGTTTAGAAAGAGAAATGATTTGATTCTGGCTTTGCTCTTCCCCTCACATCGCTCTCCATCTTATCGATCAGCACATCAGCTGCCTAATAGACAGGTAGTGCACAGCGGCGAGCTCGGGAGGCTTGAGGTGAAAGAGTCATGAAAAGAGTGTGGAATATTGAAATGGACAATTAAAGCAGGTGTTCTCAGGAGGTGGAGGGTGCAAAGGACTGAGTGAGAGTCACACAGGCCTCTGTGGATAAAAGGGGGGGTGCACACGAAATAATTCACCTGGAAATCAATTTTCATCATGTCTATTGGCGACCTCGGATGGGGCCAGAGTAAAAGGAAGAGAACAAGAGAGACAGACCAGGAGAGACTCTCATTTCCCCCTATTTTTGTTTTTCATCCTTGTTCTATTTTTCTTGCCTCTTTCACTGCCCAAATCATTTCCACAGCAGAGTGCGCCGGCCACAAAAACACATCTGCACTCGTTCACGATAAACAGTTTGCATCGCTCCCATTTGTTTCCCCTTAAAAAAAACACAGAGCCGCATGAGTAAAAGCTACAGCTGCCGCATCTCTGCGCTGTGCTTTCTGCATTCAATCATGACGTCAGGAGTTCTCACTCGTGTAGGCAAACGGTGTTTTTTTTGTTTGTTTTTAAAGGCAGCAGCTGATGAATTTACACCACTGTAATTAAAAGACTGAAAGATACTTATGTAAAAAATGCAGCAAATTTCATTAAAATCCCAGAATGAGAGAATCCAATCTTTATACCAGAGGAGAATTATGACACAGCATATCTCACAGACATGATTAGCATTTAGATTTTTTACATTAAGAAGAAAATAAAAAACTAATAAGATTCGAAAAATCTACTGGATATACTGTTTTCTTTACTCTGCAGAATCAAAAGGTCATGAAAGCTACCGCCCCTTGTTTAGCAGAAGTGGAGTGGTTGATTGAAGGGAGAGAGCTTACAAAGTGCATCAGGTTTGCCTCTTGTCTAAAACCTAAAGAGCTCCTTTTCATTTTAACAAGAGAACAGCCCACCGTCCCCTCAATTTCTCTAGTCTTCCCCTGCCGAGTCCTCATTATCAACCAAAGAAAACAGCGCTGATGTGCCAGTGTGTGTGCGTGTGTGTGTGGAGAGTGGAGCTGCTAGATGTGAGCAGAAGATATGAAACACAAGGAGAAGTGATGGGTGTGACTGAAGGATGGAGAAGGTGGTGGAGGGCTGTCAAGATTTGTAGGTCAGTGTAAATGTTTAATGCGTTATGCTGATGAGCCACCGCTTTTTTCTTTTTTTCTGTCTCTCTCCAGTTCTCGGAAGGATGCACCCGGAGCTCTGTCAATCCTCGCCGCTGCTTCACGCAAACACAATTCCCACACATTCGGAAAGCATCCTAAACCCCCTGCTTACGTTCACTACCACCCCCGACCTCTCGGCACGCCAATTAAGCAGGTATGTGACAAGATGGCCAAAAGTGCCAATTTACCTCTGCTACATGTCCCCTAACTCGCTCCCCCCCCCCCTTCGTTTTTCCCAGTAGCACCCGCCACCTACATCTCCTCACTAGCCCTTAATGGATTTCCATGCCTCTATCTCTCTTCCGGCTCTCCAGTTACCCCAGTTAAGATTGTGATAGTGAGTCAAAATAATGTAACTTTAATAGCCTCCACTTTAATATTCCATTCAAAAAGCAGGAATAGACATTTCTGCTTTGAGCACACATAATTATTTAGCCTGGGAGTACACATAATAATTGAAAGGGTTCTGATAACAATGTTGCCTTGTTACATGCACTACATTAAGAAATGAGGAGATGGATTAGTGTTACACGACAGGGAGGGGGAAAAAAACTCCATGCAGTTTGCAAGGTGTAGCGAAGAAACCCCATAATGGCCTGTTTATCTTATCAATTAAGGTACCATAATCTTTTTTGAAATGAGGAATGGGGCTCGCCACAGGGCACAATCGCCTCATAAATAAGGTATCCTGCTAAATAAATCCCCAAACCAATTTATTCAATTCACCATACAATGGATTATAGCTTAATTTTAGCGATAATGGGAGTAGACACTTGAGGAAATTATAATGGAGAACTTGAAATGTCATAAGTCGTCTCCAAATGACCCCCAAGGAAGTTAGAGAATCAGGTGAAGGAATTACTCAAAAAATGAAAACACACCTGCCTGTCAGACAAACAGTGTTTAGGTTTGGAAATAGAACGAAAGCCAAAGGGCACCATTTGCCATTTTCTCCCCCCCTTTGATCAACAATCAATTCAACAGTGCAGTTCTGGACGCATTATTTTCAACACGCAGTTATTAAGGATTCAGTGGAAGCCTGGCCATTAATGGCTTTTAGATGCTGCCTCCCACACCCTACTTGATGGGGCATGCTTTCCATTAAAGTGAAAGTAATTTGGATGCTTACAGTTCGATCATAAAGCTCCATATGTTGCGTAGTTAGTTCTCCGGCTCCTGTCACAAACAAGCCTCCTCGCTGTTACGGCGTGGGGCGACAACGCTGCGTGAAAGCCGACGTGTCAAAATCAAAATTCATCACTGTCAGCGGCGGTAATTGGTGCTGAGAAAGGGAAGAAAAGCACGCTCTGTGCAACTGGGGTGACTAAAGGCATCGAACATGTCTGTTACTTGGGGCGACTTCTGTTCTTTAGGTTTTATATGTAGCCGTGTCTTATTGTTCAGGGGTCAAAGAAGATCTGTAACATCCCCATTGAATATAGCACACAATGTGCGCAGAGCGTTGTACCGTGTTTAGCGAGGCCTCAAGCACTACTTGGTATGACAAACAAGACAAAACTGGGTCTTCAAAACTGGGTGTGGCCTGGATTCGCACAAAGCCCCCCCAGTGGGTCAGTGCCTAAGGAGGGAGTGTGTGTATCGATGGGTGTATTGGGGACAGCAATGTGGATCCAGGGCAAGTCAGGAGCAGAGATAGGGAGCTGGAGGAGAGACGGAGTTAAAGCAGATGGATATATTGGGGGGGGGGGGTGCAGTTAGATATGTAGGATCTGGGTTATTGCTCAATGAAAAAAAAAAAAGTCTCAGTCTATTTCAGGGTAGGCTGGCAGACATGGGAGCAGTCTAATATCATTTGGATTATCAGCTTAGCTTATTGTAGATATCAGTATCAGCATATACTTTATATGGTGATCTGATTTGTTTTAACTAAAACTTCAGCCTGAAATGTATACAGTCTTTTACCTCGTGCAACCCTGTCTCCACAATCCCACCCACCCCCACACCCCTCACCCTTAACACTTTTAGCACCGCTGACACCATCGCTTTTAACTCCCATTTTTCTTCAGTGCAGGACCGCGAATGCAACACCACAGCCTGCACGTCAGGGGTGGGCCCGCTAATGGAGACCTCACCCCACGTCTCTCCCATGAGGCCGTCTGTTCTTAAGGAGGAAATGGGGGTGACGGGGGGGGGGGGGGGGGGGGGTTTAGCGAGGGAGGAGGGCATGGGTGTGTGCTGTGATGGGGATAGGGTAAGGATTCCGGGTCAGGGACTCAGAGCTGGCCTCTTAATCTGGAGATGGTCAGGGTGGGGTGCGGGGAGGCTACACGCACACCAGATGGGACCCCCCCCATCCCAGCCCCCTCATCCCTACATTTACCTACTTAGCATGCCCTTTGGGCACGTGCACAAACAGACACACACACACACACACTCTCTCTTATCCCTCCACTGCAGCCCCCCCTGCAAATACAGTAGGTGCAATCATGGGTATAAGAGATTATATTACCATAACCTAGATATTCTAACCCCTCATGACCTACTGGGTTACAATGGAGGCGCTGCCCTTGGCAACACAATAACCCCAGCAGCACACTGGAACCACGAAGGAGACTTCATACTGGCTACTCAGTCAGTAGAATGACAAGAGCTGAGGCAACAGCAGCTCAAATGATAAATTAAATATGAATGCATGAACCACCGCCCTCCTTCCATAGATCCCCCTCCCCATTTCCTCTCTTTTAATGATCAGGGTGTATAAGATGTGCTCATAATATGTCTGGTTCAAATCCATCTCACAGCCTCCTGCCCCTCGTTCCTCATTCCTGTCACTCTCCCCTCTCTGTTTTGCCTCCTAAAGAGCAGATGCACTATATAAAAAAAAAAAACATCATTAAAGTAAAATACCTCTGACAGCACATTTTGCCAGAGTTGCAGCAGCTATTTTTTTTCATGTGACAAGTATGTGTTTGAATGATAATGTCCTCAGACTGCTGTGATTCTATTATGTGAAGCGCTGATGAGTGTGAGGAGGAGGTAGTAGAAGGAAGAGAGCAGCATGAAGGCTGAGCTCAGGTTTGGACTCTGCAGACGTAAGGATAGAGGATGGAGGATGGAGGAGGAGGTGATCGGCTGGAAGAGCCACCTCCCTATATACAGCGTTGGAGCATTTGCGCCCCCTAGTGTTCGTGCTCGTCCTAGCAGCTTGTTACTGCAAATTTTAAGATTGGCAAAAAATCTGAAAAAGATCCCTCTTGACATGTCTTGAAGCCAAGCGACCATCTGAGCAGTTTAACATCCAACCTCTTGAGGAATAAGCGAGTCATGAGTGTATTTCAGTCAAAAGGAAGGAGTAGTGAGCTGTTTTTCCATTTGTGTTGGTGGCAAAAATAAGCACTAGTGACCCATGAGGGTAAACATGGGGGTCAGTGTCAGCTACAGCGCAGCACCTAAGAGCAAATGGAGATTTCAGGGTATTGGCTCATGGACACATCAGCAAGGCTTGAACCAATAGAAGTAAAGCCCAAATTCTATTCTATATTTTCTAGTTTCTTCACAACACTATGACCACAAACTGAATATCTTTGAGTTGTAGACTGTTGGGGGGAAAAAATAAAATAAGACATTTGAGGACGTCATCTTGGGCTTTGGAAAAGGACAACGGACAGTTTTCACCATTTTTTGACATTTTGTAGACCAAAAAATGAACCAATTATTTGTGATAAAGTAACCAACAGATTAATTGATAATGAAAACAATCGTTAGTTGCAGCCACTAATTAGAATTGGACAGATGGCGGTAAGTTGGATAGTCCTTGGGGTGAAAATAAGTAGTGCTCCTTCAGATGATAAAAAGAGAAAAGAGCTACATTTGAATTAGAGAGACCCAGATAAGGTAAGCTGTGAGCACACACAACTACTACAGTTGTTTCCAGATGTTATCTGTTTCTGTTATATCATGCTATAAGCAACAACTTTCAGACAAAAACAGACATTCTTGACGGCAAGGACGATAAACAATAAATATGTTATAGTTGTATGTTATAGTTATAGTGTATAGAAAGAAGTGGGCACTTGATATTCAGTTAATGCACATCAGACTTTTGCCTTACTAACAAATGAAGCCTACTATCGAAGAACTGTTTAGATTTACATCAAAAAAATCCCTTTAGATTATCCTGAAAGCGAAGAAACACACTGAGGATTAAGCAAAGCTGGAAGACATAAGACATCTAACTCAAACGTCATTATATCCATGTCATTTTCTCTGTTTAATACAGACATTAACAGGTAAGGTAACACTGTACTGAAGGCCCAGACGTTCACTTTGCACTGTACAAGGAGCAGCCATGAGATGGCAGCAGATGCAAAGAGTAGCCCCTGTTTCTATTTCTGTTCAGTCTTCCTGTCAGTGCCAAGAATAAGAAGTACAACCTTCCACAGGTGGGGGAAGAGTCTCTTCATCTCATTTTCCTGCATCAACATGACTGATGTTGTGATAAATAAAAAGGCGTGTGACCCGTGAAGTTCATCAACTGAGTGCGGCTGTCAATAGGCTGCGTGTGCTGTAAACTAGATCCATGACATTTTAAGTAAATTGTCAATATTATATACTTTATGTATTTCCTTCAAAAGACCATTTATTATAATAGGTGATATAGTGTATACTCTGAATTTGCACTGTTAATCAAGTTGAAATATTGTTCTAGAAATAAATAGGTTAATTATATAATGTGGGTTTATCATCCACGACATCTCTAATCATTACTCATAATGCTTATGCATTGTCAGCTGTAACCACTCTGAAACCATTTTTCCTTGGTAATTTGCAATGGAATTCAAACAGTCTGCTCATTAGGGCTTATTGGAAAAAAAATGAAAGTAGCTTTAGTTTAGGTGGGCTATAATACCACAGTGGAATCAGGTATCAAGCTGACAATGAAAGTAAAACTCACTACAAAATGGTGTATTTATCAATTATTCAATTCTAATGAGGCAAATCTTGTGGTCTCATTTTTTATAAAGTACTTGCAGGGTAGAAGAGGTTCTGCAATGCACCAAAACTTTTTTACAAGTATGACTGGGAGACCGTGTAGCTGGCAAAGGGCACGTAGAGTATTGCCTTTGAGTCATTGGAGCTGCTACCTTTCGTAGGTGTGGTGCTGTTTACAGCCTTTACAGCAGGTCAAGGCAGAAACCAGACACAGGCGGTGACACACAATGCAGGAATATCCCAGACTAATGAGCTTGGCTACGACACAAAGTACGATAGAACCTTGAAGATAAGAGTTTGCATATGGGGGTCAAAAATCACAGTAGAGGAGAGGACAGTAAAAAACAGATGAGGTGGAGAGATGTGAGGTAGAGCAAAGAGGATAGTGTTCAGGCCTGTAGGGGGGAAGGAGCTTGGATCACTGCATAGGCCCTTTGGTCATGTTCCAACCAAGTCAATTAAGTTACAGCACTCCCTCTCTCTATATGTGTGTGTGTGTGTGTGTGTGTGTGTGTGTGTGTGTGTGTGTGTGTGTGTGTGTGTGTGTGTGTGTGTGTGTGTGTGTGTGTGTGTGTGTGTGTGTGTGTGTGTGTGTGTGTGTGTGTGTGTGCGTGTGTGTCCTTCCCAGTAAGGGAAAGCGAAACGCAAACCTAACTAAGAGTTAACAGCCTTGCAGACGCACTCCCGGCGGTTTCTTGAAGCTGCCAAAAAGAATATGAGCGACTCAATAAACATCCCTCCAGGCAACAATATTCTTACACAAGTCATGACAAATGTTAATCAGGAGGCGTACACACTTGAACTAGTTTATTTCAAGAAGCTCTCATAGCTCAACTAAAATAAATACTCAGGGTTGTATAAAACTACCAAAAAAAAGGAACATCACATTTTGAAAGCTTTTGAGAATCACAAAAATGGTACATATCAGCTTTGGCAGCCATTATTTGTGTTATTAGCATTTATTTTTATGAGGTATAGTAAGTGACATTTGATAGAGCTTTAAAAAAATAAAATAAAAAAAAGTCTAATTTGTGGTTTATTGTTCCAAGAGTCGGATAATTATTTAAAGACATTAAAAATACAGATAAAAAGGCAATGTTATTAACATGCATGAGGAAAAATATTAATATTAATGCTTTTTATGCCAGCTTTGATATATGTTAAGTGTGTAACACAAAGGGGAAAGAAGCATGTTAAAGGAAGAATACATAAATTCAAATTAGGGCTGCAACTATAATGATTACCTTCATTATCCCCCTGATAATTTCCTTAATAAATTACTTAGTTGTTGAGTCTATAAACAACATTTACTATCATACTGTACACTGTATGACTAAAGAAACCAGGAAATATTCCCATTTAGGAAGCTGGACTGGAGAGTTTTAGCTTTTTTTTCTCAAACAATTGATCAATTATCAAAACAGTTTTCAATTAATTTTCAGCTTCAACTAATCATTACAGTTCTAGTTCAAATCATGTCATACACTTGTTAGTTATTAGTGTTTTGCAGTTAGAGTTATGCGACTTAACTCTGATCTCTGAAGATTACATGACCTTGAATTATGGTCCAGTCACTGTCTGACAACACACACAAATGTTATGCTCTTGAACATGTAATTGAAGTTGAAGTGAGAGTCACCAGCCCCAACTTGCTGTATGACACTGAACTGCTGAGAGTTCTCTAAACACAGCTCATCTTCTAACACACACACACACACACACACACACACACACACACACACACACACACACACACACACACACACACACACACACACACACACACACACACACACACACACACACACACGGAAATAAACACTCTCCTGCTTAAATACACCTATGGAAATAAACAGTCATACGCTCTTTTGGAAATAAATGCTTGCACATACCAGCATACAAGAACTGACATGTAAACCTCAGAGGGCCAGACACCCTGAAATGGATACAACACTTGTACAAGATAAATGGGATATTTACTGACAAGGATAAATCCTGAAGGACTAGCATAAACATAAAGGTTTATGCTAGACTAAAGTCAAAGAAAAGAGAACTATTTCACAACAGACTTTCTACTGAAACTTGTGGCAAATCAGGCAGCTGTATGATCATGAAAAAGCTACAAACATGCTAAAAAATAATGATACTGGTGATTTTTGACCATTAACTACAATGAAAATGTATACTTTATGACTTTTTTGTGGCTTGGTAAAAACTGCTGTCCATTAATTTGATTAACAATTACATTTAATTTGCAGAGGCTTAAAATTTGATTGAGATCCATTATCCTAATCACAATATCCATATTCAGCCAACACCACTTCTTTTGGCAGCCAAATCACAAATATTGGATTTCTTGCGGATGTCAATTACACGCAAAGGGTTGAACAATGGAAAACAATCAGTATGGTCTTTGAAAGTTTGGTCAGCTCATTATCCTTATCTGAGAAGAGGCTGATACTGAAGGTCAGGATGGCCCTGACTACAGGGAGGTTTTCTGTTGGTCTGATAGATGAGGATGTCTCCGATCCAAGGTCGGGCTCCTGGAGCGAGGACGGGGGGCCTCGCACTGACCTCAAGGAAAGAGGGAGACGGGAAACCAAACAGGAGAAGGAATGAAGGGGACATGACAGAGGAGGGTGGGTGGGGGGGGGAGGGTTGGGGTTGCTGGTGATAAATAGTTTAAGATAAAATGTGGCGCTGCTGCTTGCCTGGCCTGAAATGGACAGTCTGTGCTTTCCTCAAAGAAATATTGGTCTCAAAAAGTGCTTTAGAAATATGATAATAAACCATTTGGGAAAAGCCTCAATCCAGATTCCAGATCCATAGGTCAAAGTTACTATTCATTTGTAAGAACAAGTCCCATATCTCCTTGGAAGATCATAAAACGAGCTGCTTTGGTTTAGATATTTCAACCAATGCGAAAAACACGAGTCCAACATGGTTTTAACATCCGACTTGGGTTCTCCACCTTGAACTATTCACTATAACAATCCATTCCTCAAGCGAATCTCCTCTACTCTCTGTGTCACATGGTCATTTACTTTGATAGCCTCAGAAGTGAAGATTTAAGGCTTCACACACTCAATACCACATGTTGAGTTACCTTCATTTGCAGTCACTTAAAATACATAAAACATGATAAGTTTGTTTGGTTTAGAGTTTTTTTAAATCATTTTACAAGTTTATTTAATTAGGTTCTATTCATTTCTTTTCTCTTTGCATTTGAGTCAGGGTGTCTTTGTGCTGAGTTTTAGTTATCGTCTATGTTGTCTTGTGTGTGGTTGTTATTTTGATCAGACAGTATATGTTTCCCTCATGTCTCATTCTGTGAGGTCTGTTAGCTGAATTAACATCTTGTTTTTCAGTAAAGGTTTTTTTTAACCTCTTTTTAATGGCTCTAAAACTCGGTTAATTCAATTACTTTCCTTTATTTGTATCCGTGGAATCTTTTTTGGGGAATATAAACCCAACTTTGAAATTTAGACCTGTGTTTCCTTGAGCCTCGACTGCTTGGTCAATGGCAATTACTTTCAAACCAGCAGCTCGATCTCTGTGAATTAAACAAGAGCTTTAAAGGAGGCAGAGAGCCAGAAAACCTCCTGGATTCAATTGAAAAAAGGGATAAGAAGAAGAAGCCTTCTCCTTACATATTGGTTTCTTTGACTGTCAGCTGTCAGTCAGAAAGTGTACCTCTGCAAGCAGTCCAGTGGGCATTATTAACCTAAGATGTGCAGAAATGAAGGATTTATGTCTAGTGGTCACTTACCTACCAGCTCCCTAGATAATATTGAGCATACAACATATCATTCAGTATGAATGACACCTACCCTCCTGGGAACAGAGGGGCTGAAGAGCCAGAAGCTACATAGCGTAACCCTCCGATCCTGATTACTGCACAGACTGACCTCACAAACCAGACAGCAGATAATTGCATCCTCTCACATTTGAAAAGTCACATTAAAAGGCCTGTTAATGGAGTTCTGGCTCAGAAAAAAAGATCACTGGAGCGAACAAGGGGAACAACGGATCCGTCTTTGGCTGGGGAAGGAAATTGGTATCTGCTTGATTCATAGAGAGGCCTACAAAAGATGTCCTCTCCACTGGCGTGCATTGTTAATGGTGCATGGCTTTTGAAAAAGGGCCAGACTACCTGTTCCTTGTCGAATAGGACTCGAGGAAAACGTCGGTGTAAAAATAATAGGGTCCGTCAACAATGAGACTCACGCAGCTCACAGCAAAATGTACTATTCATGTGCTCTCAATTTGATAGAGCTCTGAAGAAAATGTCTTATTTGACAATGCAAATTTGACAAAGGTCCAGCAAATGGTCAATTGCAACATGGCGTACGAAAAACAAAAATATATTCCCCCCACTTACTCCTTCTCTAAGCTTTTATGTATTGTAAATATTATAAATAACAAAAGAGTAATAAATGAATCAAATGGTAAAAGATTGTCTGAGAGATAAAACAAGCATCATGAAAGATTCACAGCACGAAGACAGAAGCTGAACTGAGGGACGATGCTGCATGTCCAAACTAGAGGCTAATATTAAAAATGGGAATCCCACGGGTCCAAAAACATCCAAAACAACATTCATAAGATGGGAGCGTGAAGCCTCGTAAGTGGGTGGTAGTTTATATGTTACGACGGCATAATAAATCACCTCACAACTGTTTAAAATGCCCCTGATGTTTCAGGATGATGTCATACATGTTTGCTTGCATTTTTAACAAATTCTGGTGCATTTCCCCCTTTTGGTTTAGTTAGGTTCACTTAGCCTAGTGTGAATACTGTCATTGAAACTGTGCTACATAGCACATAACCAAACCAAGACTGCCTAAAATGGAGTCTACATTCACTTCCAAGCACTTCACGTAAACTCTAAGGTGGTTCTTTGCATCGTATCACATCATATGACAGTGAATTACTAAACAAACTTAAATGATCCAATATGCTGTGCACCATGAAATTACTGTCTCGCACTGTAATAATAATTCTTAATTGGATTGAATGACAAGTAACAGAACCCCCCCCCCCCATTACTAGCCTGTAGTGTGAAGCCTTCTTGGGCACAGGGAGGGAAAATTAAGCAGTAACGGTCCCGTCTCAGCTCGGTGCGCAGGCTTTTGCGAGCTGTGTTGCGTTCTCCTCTTGCAGGTGCTTGTTTGTGTCGGCTTTATGCTGTACAGCGGTTAATGAGATCCCCAAGGAAACCAACCCTGAGCAGGTCACAGACTGCTGCAAAGCGCCTGAGCCTTTGTAACCCCACTATGCATGACCTCTGACCTCAACCTTACCCTTATTCTAGCCACATAATCTTGTGGAAGTCTAAAGCCTCACTTGGGGGTTGACACCACATACACAGGCATGTGCGGGTGTGTAAATTTCACACATACATACACATACTTGTAAAGACAATTACAACAATACCTCATGTTTTTAGATTTGCAGTGATTTAGTGGGCTATGTGGTACTATTAAACAAAAAAATTATTATTTTTTTTTATCATCCACTAGCAAGGGAGAAAGCAAATATATTTTGTTGCATATAATCAAATGTTTAATGATGAGGGGTAAAAGCAAAAAAACATTAAAATGTCTGCAGCATATGGAAATTATATCACATCTTTTTCCTCAGCCTTTCTTTTTGACCTGTGATAATTATGACTAAGGTACTTACAGCCTCACCATTTAGTACTTTTCTGTTAGAAGTGGATCAAATGATTATGTGAAACTCTGAAACATGTTGCTCAGAGTGTCTAAATCCACAAAGAATCATTATCCAACTCTGCAATCTGACCCTGAGATGCCATATTTTATCCTATCTCTGCAGGTAACTTCAACTGCCACAGTTGTTATACATTTACTTGCCTTAATTACAGCACAGCAAATTACATACGTACAGCATGAACGAAATGAAAGGCTGCAGGTCTTAATTCTGTCAGCATGTACATGTATTAAGTATAAGATGGCTTCTATATCCACATTCCAGAGATAGTTTTCATGCATGTAACAGGAGAGTAAGCATGTATCCTAACACAGCTGACATACTTAACAAATCCACCCCATACCTTATTGAATCAGACACACGCACACACACTCAGACAGTTTTTGTTCATGCCTTTGACTGTGTGGTGATTGAAATTCTCATTGCTATTCAGCCCAGTCTTGACTGCTACTCCCAATGAAGGGGGCCCTCTACGCACCAACCTCCTGGTGGTGTACTTCAATGCTGTGGGTGTGTGTGTGCGTGTGTGTGTGCCTGTGCGAAACATTGATCTTCAAGCTCCTCATAATGATCATTTAAAGAGAGAATCGTAATCTAAATCTCTTGTGTAAAGAGAGAATGCTTTAGATATTCTTTGGTCACCACAGATAAACGGTTTAACCAACTATACAGCAGGATGCTCCTTTTTTTCCCCAAAAATGAATCAGGACCCATGAAGATTAAGCAGTTGTGAGGCACAGGACAGTTTGGTAAAAGAAAGTGCTTACCTGCAACGATATATTTGTGAGCTTGTGAGGCAAAAAGAGGAAGAAACAAGGAAAAGAAGATAGTTAGTGGAAGTTAAATTGCAAAAAAAAACAAAGTACACATTTGAAAGTGGAGTGCACAACTTTGGAAAAAGAGGACAGAAGCAGCAGAAGATGGATAAGCCTGGGATGGATGAGTGACTGGAGTCTTTCCTCCAGGAAAAAATCAGTTTCACTGGGGAAAATATGTCAAACTTTGAAAATCTAAAAAAATGCCAAAATTAAAAAGTTACTCATTGGGAGTAGCAGTCAATTTCAATCTGTTTTGAATATTGCTGAGGTAAAGAAATCCACAACAAAATATGATGAAAGATGCACAAAACTTTAATCTCTTTAGGCAGCATCGATTCCATGATCCAAAACCCAGAGCCAACAAATTACTACAGTTATGTGGATGGTATACCTGAACAAACCCGCTCACCTCACACACAACAAACAGTGAGTAACCAGAGTCATACTAAATCATACATCCTGCTTGTGTCCTCTATTTCTTACACACACACACAGGCTATCACAGGTCTGTCAATCTGCTGTGTGCCCAGCTGATGCAGATTGAGGGTGAGAACTGTTGAAAAGGCATATGAAAGGCTCATCTATAAAAGATGGGCTGGTCCGGGCAGAAACTGGAAGCTATGTACCAGAGAATAACAGAGAAACCACAGAGTTCCCTCCATCGATTATTAACCAGGCATGCATGGAGACAGTCTGAGCATGTCCTGCTTGGCCAGTAACCCAGATCATTCTGTGCAGATACTTCAAATCAAATTATATCATCTTGTATGAACCAAATTGATAGACCATAGATTTTTACAAACTATGTACCAACACAAACTGAGCATAGCAGCAACGTTTAAGACGTAGCTTGATGGAAAAGATAACAATTCAGCAAGATATAAAAGGGGATCAAAAGTATAATTTTATCAATATTTATTGTGTTATTGTGTATTGTGTTTTGCTGATTTTGGACCAAACCTCGGGTTTAGGCTAACGTCAACCTGAAGCTCATTTATCCAACAGTGGCCACAACATTTAAATCCCAACGTGTAAGGCTAAGGCTGTTCTCTAATGTAAATGGTAACTTTAAAAAAAAAAAAAAAAAAGCTTTGTTAATCCTGCTGTCGCTAGCTATTACAGTATTTCATGGAAACTGCATTTGGTGCAAGCCAGAAAGTGTAAAAAAAAATAAAGTTATCATGCCATAAGTCATATTTATCTTTTTAAAACTCTCAATTGTGTGTTAAGTATTCTACCACACTTTGAAATGTTAGTACTGTGACAGGCTTCTGTGAAATAGCCCCCTTTTCCTGCTTCAGGCTCCAGCCGTCATCAAGGCCGGAGCCTGTTTCATTCAAAGTTATTCATCCACCACCCAGTCCACTGCAAAAAAAATCCAATCATCATTCTGCACAATAACCTCACACCCTCTAAAAACAGGTGTTTTGATGGGTTTTTTTCCTGGGGCGGGTATTAGCTGAGTGTCAGCTCTCCTCCTCTGTTCCACACTCTTGCATTTCTCTCATCCTGCTTTCACTGCTCTTGTCTTGATCCTCATTATTCCACACTGGGGTCTTTGGGGGAGCAAATGGTCTATTATCCAAAGATGGAGCTTAAGACAACTTAAAGCTCTGTAGGAGTGGCTATTTATTTGGGTTGAAAGACAGAGAGAGAAGGAGGGAGTGTGTGTCTGGCCTGGCGTTCCCATATCACTTAGGCTAATGTGATTAGGGGTGAGTGAGAAGGGGAGTTCATTTGGCTCAGAGTGTGTTGGTTCTAAGTGATTCATGTCAGGGAGAGTCGAGGAGGGGAGCGATGTGGCCGGTCTCAGGACTTTAAACATACAAACATGCATGCGTGATCAAATAAGAATCGGGAGAAGATTGGTTTTAGTGCCTGGTACTAAGATTAGTGCACATGAATGCACATACATACGCCCATTGGTACCACCCAAGGTCATAAATTAACAGAGATTCCTTTACTGAATTCACCATACACACATTTCTTTTCATTTAGCTGTCAAAATGTCATGCACCAATGCAGCTTCAAACCCCTTTGAGCCACCCTGGGGAATTCACAAGAGCTTATGACTCAGTGATTCTTTCCAGTTTGTTCTGTGAGAAAGATTTAGTGGTTTTCTATCAGAAAACAACGGAGCACAAACCAGAAGCACCAATGCATAAATAGCAGAATAGATTGAGCCTATCTTAAAAATGTTCTATTGGCCACATAACTGTGATATCTGTGGTTTGACCTGGTAGTGCGGACCTTTGTTGCTTGTCATACCCCATCTCTCTATACTCATTTCCTGTCATCTCTTTCGCCTGTCCCTATCTAAAAAAGGCAACCAAGGCGAGGCATAAAATAGCCCAAAAATATATTAAAAATGTTGTATTATAATAAAAGCAGGAATCACAATCAAGCATATGAGAAGGACAAATAATAATGTCTGCCCACATCTCTTCTTCCACCATCTCATTCAAATTAGTCTGAGGTTTTTCTCTTCTTTAAGCTTTATGTTTTGTTATCTGGAGGTCTTTTCCAAGCTTAAAATGTACAAAACTCAAGTATATGATAGTTTACTTGGGAGGAAGAGGTGCAGCTGTAGAGGCTGAAGAGGTAGACAGCCGTGTGTGTATGAGTGTGTGAGCAGGGCCTCAAAGATGGCAGATGGACCCACTGGACTCTGAATGGCTTTTTGCATGTTGCCACCCACATACACATTATAGAGACAGACACAGCATGTGAATAGCACTTCAAACTAAATTCTCAAACAGCAAAAGCTTGTTCTCTGTATCAGAAATTTCTCTGGAGTGACTTTTCAAAAAGTGGATGAATACAAATAGAGGTACAAAGACCAAATAACAGGTGTCAACATTTGAGGAAAAAAGATAAAGGAGGAAAAAAGCCAGTTTAAAACCCGTGAAACATCATATATGAGGCTTTTTCTCTTAATCCTGTCAACACTTAAGGTGATCACAAGTGAAGATTCCAGTCAAAATTTGTGTTTGTGTGTGTAACAGTGGAAGGGGGTCTTTGTTTGAAACTCAGCTGTATGCTGACTGCATAAAGATAGAATAGAGAAGAATACAGCCTTGTTTCAAAAGCACTTCCCCCCCGACAAGGAAGGATTTTACAGACAGGAAGAAAAATGTGTCATCCCTCCCTCCCCCTCTCTAGCTCCATTGTACACTTCCAAATACCTCCCTGTTTTCACATTGGTCAAGGGGGGATTCTGTTTTTACGGAGCAGCGGTAAGTCAGTAGCAGTAACTGGGCATTGTTGAATTTTTAAAAAAAAGTTGATTTTTGGAATAAAACATTTGAAAATGCAACTAAATCTTTACAAAGTTAACCACCTTTCCAGATACTGATAATCCTGCAGCACTGTCTTCCAGTCGTAAACTAAGACTGGACATCATCAAGAGGTATAAAAGCAGCCTTTTCACATCGTTGATTCAAAAGGGATGTATGGATGCTTCAGACAACATGTGTGAGTCTGGACTGGAGAGCATTTAGGTCAGTCACAAATAGGGCCAAGAAATGGGAAAGGGGGGAGATTTCTAAGGGACTTGAACCAACTACTGCGTTTTCTCACACCCAGGACACTGTGGGTTGTAAAAACTCCTATCAGTTTCCAGCTGTGAGGTGTATACAACCCTTTCACTGTCCCCTCCTTTTCTCCACCACTTGAATAAATAGAGGCTGAGAAATGGGCCTGAGGGGTACGAGAAGAAAAAAGGAGAAAAGGATTCCCTATGGTAGTTGTTTACCTCGTGCAACACATCCTTCATGTCGACCCAATTTACGTGACCTTGACGGACTTCGCCCAACTGCTTGCTGGAACAGAAAGCAAAGCTTGCATTGCTTATCTTCAGAGTGGTGGATTTGCCTCAGCCGATGGGAAATTAGACTTGAGGTTCTGAGGCCATGTAGACTGAGATCTACCATCGTTGCCTGTACCCATGCTGGCACCATTTGGTGTTTTTTCTTTTAGATAGAGAGGTGGAGGGGAGCTGGATCAGGGTGTCAAGTGTATAAACGTGTTTCCCTGTGAGAGACAGCGATTAGGAGTGTGTGACTGTCTATGAAGAATTGGTTAAGGCTAGCTTAATCTCAGAGCACAGTGGCCACTTAAGTATTGTGATGACGCATTTGCATATGCAGCGCAGTGGCACTGTGCTTATATATAAGGGAAGATAGAAATGCAAAGAAGGTTTTCTTTCGCTCAAGCAGAATCTCTTCACAATAGCGTAATTTCACGCCACGTAAATCTGCATCTCCACTGAGGGGCTCGGCCTGCCTTGATTAATTTAGTGTGCGGGTAGAGATTAAACACCCCAAAGCACGTCAAGATAGACAGCCAGGACAGACTGAGAAAGCCACAGCTGTAATGAAAATAAATTGGAGCTGCTATATGAGGTGTATTTTGCCAGTTTCTTTCAGCCATATATTCATTGCTTAAGTGCTCATAGCAGATACTTGTGAATAACCTTTTTATTCAGTCTTGTGTCATAAATTCTCATCTAAAAGTAGATTATGTGGAATAATGAAATTCATGACAGAAACTTTCTTGATGAGTGAAAATATGTGACTAGGCAGATGCCTCTAAGATGTATCTCTTCTCACAAATCATCATGGCGATAGCATGAATTCAGCTCCTTGTTTAGGGAGTGTTATCCTTATTTTGACAAGGGGGCCGTGGATGCTTCCTCCCTCTCCCAGTCAGATAGACTACATCTGTGTGCATGCAGACCTTGCAACAGTTTGCTATGCCCGTGTTGAAAAGTCAAAGATGGAAGCTGCTGTGATATGAGGGGGAGCTCAATGGTAGCGTTCATCCTTTGTGGTCCATTTACAGCAGACCCTACGATTGCTGACATTATAGGGAGGTGTGAGGCTGACGGCCCCCACGTTCCTGACATTCCAACTGCAGCGAGAGATGGCTGCTTATTCTCAAACATCCAAACTGTGCAACCCTTAAGGTACATGTAGATTCTCAGGCCACGTCCACTCAAAGGTACATCAGATTTTTCATTGGCCTTAGTCAAGCCTTAATCTTTATGAGCCACAATTAAAAGATCTAAACTTTTATGCCAAGGGAGTTCCAGTTCTAACATTGAGGTTATCCTGTTTTTCTTACTTCTTAATAAAGGAAAAAGGAAGCATTGGGTTCACCCACCCGTGGCAATACAGCAACAATATGGTGAGTGTATCGACTGCCATGTTTAATAATGTTTTTGTTGACGGGGCCAATAAATCCTTGTTGTGTAAAGAAGACTTTGCGTTCTTGCCAATCATATTTATCTGACAGCTGTTGGCATCAGCCTGTAGCAATAACTCAAAATATGTGGACGAGTTTAGGTGAGAAACGATGCCAAACTTGTCTTATTTCCTCACACTCAATCTCTTAATGCCAGTAAAATTTCGACACAGGTTTCAATGGTAAAATGCTCATTTGAAACAGCAACATTTTGGAAGACAAAACTTTTTTACTGTTTTTCCCATCGCACAAAGTCTTTGATGTGTAAAAAGAAAAGGAAAAACAATGACAAACTTGTATGGACATGGCCTCAGACACCACTGAAGCAGCAATCCATTCACGAGTTCACTGACCATTATCAAACTTGGCTTTTAAGAGGACACTAGACCATTCTATAAAATGCCATCTCATATTAAGCTTGTCAAGTGTTCCCTTTGGCAGCTATGCAATGAAAGCTTCCACCCAGACGGATTCATCAAATTGATCAGGATCCTGAGTCTGCTGCTAAATGCAGGCTTGGCATCGGAAAGCTTTCCAATGTGTCTTGCTGCGTAATTCAACCAAGCAGTTACTGTTGGCCTGGTCAAAGTCAAAAAGGCACAGGGAAATGAAAAGTAGCAGAGTCATACATAAAGCAATGAGTCCCATCATGCTTCCCGGCGCTGCTGATAACATCACTGAATCGTCTGCCCAACCCCCACATTCGTATATGTTGTCCCATCCTTCACCGCCCCATCCCTTTAGATAATTTCCACCCCTATCTGAAACACAGCCTTTCCCCCTTTTAGCAAAATAGATTGATCCATTAGCGGCTACTAAAGCTCTCACTATCTGAGGAAATGGCTTTTAATTTAGCCAATTAACAAGCTTGTAAATTCATCAGCGGACTAAGAGATTCACAGAATTTGAGAGCGAGAGTGAGGGGAAAATGAGAGGACGATGGGGACCATCAATTATCCCATGATCCACTAGGGATCCTTTACATGGGTGTGATTATCAAAAACACACATAAACAGAGGGATAGAACAACTTGTTCGAATCAGGCAAAAACTTTGATCCAATCATGACAGATGAGAGATCTGAACTGATGATAAATGCAGGCTGAAGTGATTAGACGGCAGGCAGAGGACGTGCAAAGGACGGTAATTGAGAAGTGTAACGTCCTTGGCTGCTGTCGGGTACAGGCACTCGGCAGATGAGGGATATTATAATTTGATTCATGTCTGCCCACTGCAAGACTGTGTACTGGCTAATGAAAGAGCAGCCTGGAGTATTTAAAAGGCAAATGACCACTGGAGGTCCAGTCAGGATTCTATCTGGTGCAAATTGGGCAGGAAAAGCAGTCGCACCTAAAACTGAAGACATTTTGCTACAAGGAAAGTAAAGGCTTTCAACAGATAAGATAATGGCAGGCAGGCCATAAAGAGATAAGCATCTAACATTCTTCACAAACCCACAATAAACATAACATTCTGTGAAAGCAATTATCTTAAATAGTAATTGAAGCTACTTAACACGCTGTCCTGGGGAGCATAAGAGCAGTTAATGCACATCTCCTTTCCTGACTGAACAGTTTTTTTCTGGTAATGTTCAAAATGTTTTATAATCAGATAATTGTTTAAGGCATTATAATACATTAAGGCAAAACTGCAAATGTGCTGTTTGCTACATTTATCTGTTTTATATCTTTAGGTTTTGCCCCTTTGATCTATGGAAAATGTACCCAAAAATATACTCCAAGCATGAATATAGAGGATTTATAAAGATGGACATTTTCTGAGTTGTACAGGACTTTAATAACAAGCATTGTTTCTACTTTCGATGAATGCATCTCCTATATGACGCCTAACCAAGAAGTCATTAATATCCATAAACGTCAGGGGCTTTAGTCATTAGACATTGTCTCTCTATTCTCCTATGGAAAAACAGAATGTGATCTGGACAAAGCTGCTGTTTTTGTCTTGTGTGGGCCAAGATAAAGTACCCAGTGAAAAGGTTGCCATCCATCTTCATTCGCCTGGCATGTGCTTTAGTTACTTCCGCCCTCAATGTAGTCTTTTTTTGCCTTCCATGTGTGTGTGTGTGTGTGTGTGTGTGTGTGTGTGTGTGTGTGTTGTAAGTGACACTGAGGTTAATGAAGTGCATCCACCTCTCTTCCTACCCAAAATGAAAGAGACTTCATTAAGTAGTCTACTGACTCACTGCCATTCTGTACTGGTAATAAATGCATGGATGCATGCATGCATAAACACACACACCTGAGGACGGCTTCTCAGAAATAGCTGTACACCTGCACATATCCATAGGCATTTACAGTTTGACAGGTGAGTCTGACCGTAACTGATGAGGAAATCATGGAAAATCAGAAGAAGTAGAGGGATGAACCATGTCGCAGTGGTGATACTAGCATCATGTACTGATGCCCTTTATCTTTTTTATCTCCCTCACCACTGTATTTCTTTCCCTGCTGTCCTTTTCGCTCTCTCTACCCCTTCCTCTTTCTCTCTACATCCTTTCATCTCAACCTCCCACGCATTTCAGGTCTTTGGGGAAGCAATCGTCTTAAGTGCTCTGGCTGACTATGAGAGCTGATGAGAAACCTTCCTGTGAGTGTTGGCAGGCTAAGGTAAGCTCCTGATTCACTATGTACTGAATACAAATGCAGGAAGCTCATCTGTGCTTTTTCATGCTTTTTACTCTGGAAGTTTCTACCCAAAAATCCCAAAAAACAAAACTTACTTCCTCACCTTAAAACAAAGGTTCATCAACTATTAAAACTACACAGAAGAGCTGATTTGCCAGCTCTAGAAGTTGATGCATGTTCTTAAGGAATCTCTTTATTGGCACCAAACCAACCTGAGAACCATGGATCTCAATTCTGTCCCAATTTGCTGAAATTGGTCCATCACATTTCCAATTTCCAAAAATAGGTCACCTACTTAAGGTTAGTGTCCATGACGGTGTCTTAAAAACTCTTCCAATATACCCTCTAATCTCTCTCCAGCCCTGTGATAGAAAGTATCAGCCACAAAAGCGAGACAGTGCTGACTCTGCGCACCTTTCCCATAATCCTCTCGGCTCGGGATAATGGTTCAGCCATTTCATCTAAAATAAAGGGCGACAAAGGTTACCACAAGCAGCAAGGGAATCAACAAAATATAAGCTGAAAAGGCACAAAAGAACTTTGCTGAAGCAGCTGGTGAGCAATCTGGCTTTCAGGTGATTGATTCGTTTGATTTTACGTTTGCATGACTTTACATAAAGACAACTCCCTACACAGCACTGGACGTCAACACCGAAGAAACCTACAAGCACTACACCTGAATAATAATCCCACTGACAACTATGGTTGAAAGAGGATGTGATACGAGCAAAACTGATGGCACGTATGATAGATTGACGATTCCTGCCAACTGTAACTTGATGAACTAATAGTTACTGGATGCTGGCATCAGCGAATCACTCTTGGCAGTGCTTCCTCTCGCTCTGACATGTGTCATTTAACAAACGATAAGTGCCAGGACAATTGAAGACAGTAGTAACTTATGAATGCTTTTTCACACATCCATTTGTGCGCCTTCATTACTGAGTGATTTCAACATCGAAGTCCATTTGATTTCTGAAGTTGCTATAACTTATCATACACTACAGCTGAATGTCAGTATTTACTCTGCTAAGTGTAGCAGCATTACAAATAGACCGCCATTATGTCTTAACACAAAAGAGAGGTGCAGACTGATCCTGATGGCTGATTTATGTTGTGCACTCTTTAGAGAGGCCACTATTACTGCAGTGGCACAGTTGAGTTAAACTTGCATAGTAGCAGCATCTGTGAACAGAAAACAGACACCATCAGATGTCTATGAACACACATACGAACAAAAACTGGTCATAGCATAAGCTGGAAAGGGGACAAAGTCATCAACCAGCAGTCATTGGAAAGATCAAATCTACACAGGAGACACAATCTTCCCTCAATTATCATGTGACCAAAATTCCAAATTTAGGTTATGGGAATGCTGTTGCCAATTTTTCCGACCTCTACAGGAAAAATGTGAAAGTACTGTTTCGTAATGAAGCCCTAGCTGTCAATATGTTTCAGGATTTGCTGGTTTATGAATTTAAATCAAAACATTTCGAATTGAAAATCAGATGAAATTACAGAGAAGAGGATAATGGACCTTGCCTTCTGTTTGTCCAAGGTTGAGTGGGCTACCTAGACAGCATTTAATACAATATTTTTAGACATCTAGATTGTATAATTATTATGTCAATCATATTTTGACGCCCATATTTCTATTTCTATTTCATGTTTGGTTAAAAAGTGAAATGACGTGAATTGAAATTACTTTTTTGTTGGCAAACCAAGCACTATAATAACTATTGTATAACCTCAATGGGTTTTTGCTGTGATCCTAAAAATAAGCTGTGTTTAACATAGAATAAGCAAATTAAGTAGAATTAAATGGAAATGGAAATTTACTTTATCAAGAAAAGAACACATGTTCAAGACTTTAATGCAACAACCCCACTGTGGTTCAGTTACTATTTAAAGGTCTATTCACCAACCAAACAAAATGTTGCAACTGTCAGAAGGAAGTCGTAACCACAGACCACATTTTAGACATTTTAACCAAAACTCCACTCAAATCATAATTGCTTTTCAGCCAAAGGAACTCTTAGCTCAAAAAATAAAGTTACCTCCCTTTAGGGTTTAGGGACTCCAAACCACACCACTTTATTAGCAAACATGGTCAGCCTCATGTATAATGGACCAGGAGAGTATAATCATTCTAATTGGCTATGGGTGGATTCAATAACATCACAGAATAGTCGTGTCACGAACCACTAATTAAATGCTGTAATCAACATGCCGCCTCATTGCCGAGTCTCTGATGCAGTGCTGAACAGCCTGGGGGTTAGTAAGAGGAGGGTGTGTGCAAGTACTTAGGTAGCTCCGTGTGTGTGTGTGTGTGTGTGTGTGTGTGTGTGTGTGTGTGTGTGTGTGTGTGTGTGTGTGTGTGTGTGTGTGTGTGTGTGTGTGTGTGTGTGTGTGTGTGTGTCCGTGTGTGGTCTCACTTAGCCTGCACATTTAAAACTCAAGACCAGTTAATTGGGAACGGCTTGTCAATTGGGGACAAAAGTCATGTCCCTAATCGGAAAAGGCTGGCTTTTGGGTCAGCAGTTAACGTTGGGGTTTGGTTAAGGTTAGGGTTCGGTGAGTAGTGGCTATGGTCATGGTTAGGTTAAGTCTCCAGGAAATTAATGTAAGTTAATTTAACATTGCAAAAAGTGACCTAAGGGAACCTGTGTGTGTGTGTGTGCGAGTGGAGTGTCATAAGCTACTTTTGGGGACACAATTTAGATTTAGGACCAGTTAATCGGGGACGGCTTGTCCACTTGTAGTTAAAAGCTATGTTCCCCATTGGGAACAAGCTGATTTTTGGGTCAGTGATTTAGGTTAGGGTAATGGTTAGGGTTAGGTTCTCCAGGTGAGTCTCCTATATTCAGGCCCTTTAATAAGTGTGCTGGTAGTCACTTTGGAAATTGTTGCTCCATTAATAAGATTTTAAGACTTATTGTAGCTTTGATAGCTGCCATGTGGGAGTTGATTGACAGCTGTGATTGACAGCTCACTCACCTGCTCCTCTCCTCGGCCCCAGGACTGCTTAGGTCATTAGTGTCACAATATTTCAGTAAATTTCACGTTACTTGATTATAACACCTGCCACATTGGCATAATTTCACTAATGTTAGTCAAGTGTGCACTGCTTGGTGTTCCCAGTAAGCTTTCACTAGCATTTTAGCATTCAATTCCATAGTGTTTCCAGAGCGTTGAAAGCAACACCCAGCCCTCCTTGTTTGGAGTATAAGCTGCAACTCTTCAAACCATGCAGCTCCAATGCAAACATGACAATGACATTAGGGATGTCCCGATCCGATATTTGGATCGGATCGGCCGACGATATTAGCAAAAAAATGTATATCAATATCGTATCGGCCTGCACGGGAAAATCCCGATCCGGACTCCCGATCCAGTTTGTTTTCAAAACTTGTTCGGTCCGTGTTTTCCAGAGCACCGATGTAGGTAATCCATTCCAGTTTTTTTCAGCTTTTCCCCCCAAATCCGGTCCGCGTTTTTCAGCACACCTAG
The DNA here is from genome assembly GCF_963691925.1 of Scomber scombrus. Classification (NCBI taxonomy): domain Eukaryota; kingdom Metazoa; phylum Chordata; class Actinopteri; order Scombriformes; family Scombridae; genus Scomber; species Scomber scombrus. The sequence continues at coordinate 7,884,899 of NC_084979.1, forward strand.
CGACCTGTCCAGCATCCCACTATTTATTTTCTACTCAGCTTTTTTGTGTGTTTTGCTTTTTCATTCAGTTTACAATATTGTTTGCACTGATGGCTTTTTAAGCCTTGGTTTACACTCTTGTTGTTCAAGAGCAGAGCACTGATGCCAATTCAGTTTGTGTGGTTAATTGACTATTTATTATTTTGTCTATTTTGTGTTTATTTAACCCTGTTAAGAATAAACAGGTCAGCTTCTCATTACCAACCATTGTGGATTATTCAAACTAACCAAATTAAGTTGGCTAGTTGTTCTTAAGAGTAAAACCCTTTTCAACATGAGTATAACAACAAAATAAGTAAATATCTTTAATCTTTAGTACATGTTTGGATCGGCCGGTATCGGTATCGGCCTATGCTAAAAGCTACAATATCAGTATCGGATCGGAAGTGCAAAAAGCTGGATCGGGACATCCCTAAATGACATCAAATTTACTTATTTTGTCCAATAAGCAGTCCAAATCCAAAAGACATTCAAATTGCTATCACGTGAAACAAAGAAAAGCTGTAAATCCTCATGTTTGAGAAGCTAGAATGTTTTGCATTTTTGCCTGACGAATAACTGAAGCGATCAAAGTCATACTGAAGTGAATTCTTGCATTATCTCAACAACACACTTATCTTCTTTATCTATATCCCATTGTCTGCTCCTTTGATGTTGTGATGTAGTTTGAATACAAAGTAAGGTAAACCATGTCTCAGTTACATATACAGATATACTTGTGCCATAATTCATCAGAAAACAACCTGAATATTTTGGACTACATCTGTGACAGCTTATAACAGTGAAAAGATAAGGTGGGTTCACTGGGTTTACCTTTCTACAGTACACTACATTCCTGGAAATAATCTCCCGGGTGTGGGGCGGGGTGGAGGGGAGGGTAGTTTGTTTCGCCCTAAATAAAGCCTCCAAAGCGGAAAAGTGTTCTGTAAAATAGTTTTGTTTGTAGGTTACAAGTGTACTGTGTGGTTGGTGCCGAAGTCAGTGATGCCAAAGTTTTTCATAAGAACTTTTCTTATGAAAAAGAGCCCATTGGTTGATTATGATATAAACACAGGATAAGAAAGAAATAGATTGGCTGGATAAACATCTCTGCTTCTCCTATCTGTGGCCACCAACCTTCAACAACTCCTACTGATTAAAAAAACAGCTGGAGCAACAACTGTATCCTAAGAGCTGCTGTTGGTTACAGTAAAATTTAAGAGCCCGCAGTGTTTTGCAGGCCTGCACACAGACCACAGCCTTATTTAACATCCATTAGCTTCCCAATATTGACGCCAGTCAGCAGCAGATGGCCCAGGAATAGCAGAAATCCACTTGTCTCTGCTAGGTACACTTCCAGCTGTTTGAGAAGCAAGAAAGAGAGAGAGACTAGAAGAAAGTCATGTGGCTGTGAGAATACATGTATCTTGAGCCAGTTACAAGCTGCGTTTATACCAAGGGTCATTTCCCAAATGTCTGTCCTGAAATTAAGAGATGTGATATGATTCAGTTAGCTAACGACATAACAGTCCTGACTGATGTGGGGTATAGCCTCATAACACCTTTCCTTCATAACAGCAGTTGCGCACTAATGTACACTATAGTACAGCATGTCAACTGGGGCTTTTTTGCCTGTATTACCCACAACCCTCAACATAATTTAGTCAGCGGTCCAACTAATCTTACTGTGGCATGAGAATGAGGGCTCGTCTGCAAAATCTGCTCCACACCGATAATTTGACTCATAACAACAGGAGGTAGAGGAGGGATGTGGGAGGATGGCTTGGGGAGGGGGGGGCTGCTGCACATGTTGGGTGAGGGTCTTACCCCAGGGAACTCCTAACACACAGACGCACACAAGCCAGTGTGCCCCGTTGCCCCAGAATTTTTTGGGCGTCCTTCCAGTTTTACGTCAGCAGCTCACCCCCACCCGCCTGGTGCTCTGAGCACCCAACAATGGCCACTTATGTTCCCACAGGGAGAGCAAGAGATGCTGGTAGGGCCTTGCTCTACACGCACGCACACACAAACAGCCTGGCTGGCATCACAAGGTCCACATGGAAAGCTGTGTGTGTGTGTGTCTGTTTGCATGTGTTAACGCATGGATGCACTGAGTTTCCAGCCAGCGGTAAACTCTCCCAATGTGATGTAACTTGGCAGGAAAAAACTGTGAATGAGGAAAACAGAGACTCCACACACACACACACACACACACACACACACACACACACACACACACACACACACACACACACACACACACACACACACACACACACACACACACACACACACACACACAGAGACTAACACCACCCTCCACACCCAGACTTTCATGAGGTGAGATCTTTTTTTCTTTTCTTTTTTTATCAACCAGCCACAATAAAGAATACAGACAACAAACAGCATTGTGACCACTGCTGGTGTTTTTTGTGTGGTTGTAGTGAGCAGGATGCTCAGGTTCTCTTTTACACTCACGTCTTTGACTGAAGAGCAGACATAAAGCAAAGAGAAAGAGGAGCCGTCAGACTTTGAGAAAGAGGAGAAGTGGAATTCAGGGCAGGACAGCCATCTGGTTAAGCCGTTTTGTGAGTTGAGGAGTTAGGTTACATACTAAGTGTCCACATGGGGGGGACAATGGAGGAATGACAATTCATCTGTCTTCTAAAACTGAAAGAGACAAGCCACAGCGAGGAGCAGACAGCATGTATGAGGGACTAGGAAACACTAAAAACACTAATATGGACGATAAAATACATAATAAGTATGTGATTGTTGGGCAGTGTTTTTCTTGAAGCCCTCCAGTTAGAGGTCAGGACCTGTCACAGATCAGCAGGGGGGCGGGTAGGCGGGGAGGGCGACATCTTACTCAAGGACACTTCAACATGGTTGTTGACAGGAAGATTTAAACCTTGGACATCCGCCTAAAAGCTGGTGTCTCTTGCCAAGATGTCACGGCATCATCGCTAAGTAGTCCAGCACAACCAAGTAGTCTCAACGACCAGGTATTGCCTTTTTGACCATATAATATATATGATAGAGAAAACAGGATGCACTGCAGCATGAAACATTAAAAACAAACATTACAAGCACTAACAAGTGTGATGTCCACATTTTATGTGGGAAGCTTTCAAGCATCCAACATCTGCAAAAAAATGTAAGTGCAAGAATGTAAGGGCAAAATAAATGCTCAATGTTTTCAGCATTTATGTTGGAGTCATTTGTAACTTCCTTAAGTGACTGTAGCCACCTGGAAACGGTGCAGTGTTAAGTCATCAGTCAGACTAGTTACTAATAAAGCAGTATTTTATAGACTTACACAGTTGCAGCTGACATCTCATTTAAAATAGAAAAACACACCTGGTGGAAACTATACATGCAGTAAAATGAGAACTGTCAAAATCAGCCTAAAAATAAAAAAAATGCCCTTTATTTATGTCAAAATTACAATAAAGACCCTATCTAAACTTGTTGCTCACTCACGATACCTACGTATACATGTTGTGACAGCTGTCATGCAATAAAGTGTTAAACAATAAAACAAAAGGTCCTTAGATGTCAAGAACCTTTTTTCAAAATTAAAAACATGTACGCAAACCAAATGTGATCCAATTGTTACACAAGCACAACTCACTAAAGAAGAGACGTGGAACTATGGCATGAGTCTATTGAAAATCCATTTTCTAGAAAACATTTAAATTGTGCAAATCTGAGAGGAAAGATGAGACATTGGGGGCTTGGCTGAAGTAGAAAAGTTGAAAGAGAGAAGATGTAATAAAGGCCTTTTCAAATACATCTTGCTGTTGCAGTACCTGCTTCTGCTACTGTGTTGACAGAGCAGTCATGCAATGCTGCCACTCACTGTTACATAATAAAAGAGCGGAGGTGTAAGCAGTCCAGACGGGGACGCTTGCTGTGCTGCTGGCTCATGTGGATCAAAGGAGAAAAATTAATTGATTCGAACGACTAAGGTGGGAAGGAACACTTAAATTCCACAATGTATCAGAGTCAATGATGCTTAGTGTATTATGTAACCTAATCAGATCCTCTGGAATATATTAATTAATGGGAACATGCAAAGATTCATGCTGTATTTTGAAAAAAAAATCCTAAATTTGTGTAAAACTAGTGTATGTTATTGTAAGAACAGCTATTCCCTGATTGGAACTGCTGCTACTGTTACATCTGTGGATGAAGAGAACCATAGTGACTGAATGAAACGCTCTGGAAATCCACATCCATGTCCAAGTGATTAGCTGTGAAGCTGTGCCCATTAGGCAAATGATGATTATTGGCTGCTCATTATTAGGCTATTACACCGTCATTAAAATGACATTATGAGCCCATTTTGTGGCGAGCGCAGTTACACACACACACAAACACATCAGCGCTGCACATGAGAGAATTCTGCCCACCAGGTTCGCTTGATCCAGAGAAACAGTATTTACACACACAGACCACAAACACACACACAGAGGCAGAGAGAGAGGAATGTAGGAGCAGGCCGACACAGGATCATCCTGAGACATGTATGAACCTGTCTCATGTCTCTGTAGGGCTTTGCCCTATCGGAGCTGCACCATTCCTACCTGACATCTGTACTCTTAGCTTAGGTGTGCCTTTCATTCTCCACTCTCTTCACACACACACACACACACACACTTTGAGAGCTTTGAAGTCTGTACAGTACATCGTTTTCTCGTTTAGCTGTGAACCAAAGAAGAGGCTCTGGGAAAATGCCAGAGAAGTCCCATATCGGAAGTCGCTCCTGCTATGTGTGTGTGTGTGCGTGCGCGTGTCTCAGGAGGGGCCAGTCATTACGGGTGAATGGGCAGGATGGGACTAGAGCTGTCACGTGGAGAGGCTCAAGTTGCACACACACAATCTCGCACACATACCATAAAGTAGTGGGTGTCCCAGTGCCTGTCACCGTGTGGGATCCCTGTATTACACTGGTACAGAGGCATGCAGCATTTCACACACATGCATGAACACAAACACACAGGCAGTCATGTCACTGCAACGGTTGCATGTAGGGATTAACACAAGAACACACACGGCTTTCAAGAGCTCTTCGCTTCCTAATTCAACGTCACCTGACAGACAATCCTGAGAGTGACAAGTTTGTGATGATTTCATGTGTTAGAAAACACTCCCCAAAGAAAGGGGATACGGTGCACTACTATTTTGTGGGACTATAATAAGTGGACAGTCATTTTGGCTTGGGCGTACCGTGTGCTTCCTCAACTGTTCTTAGCATTCCACAGAAGAAGAGAAAATACAAGTAGAGGAAGACAGAAGCATTTTGATTTACACGATCTGAACAGAAACAGATGCTGATTTCTTTTAGCAGAGATCAGTATATAATGGAAATAAAAATGCTGTTGTTAACTAACTGTAGCAACATTTGTAAATCATTTGTTTACAAGTAATCATGCATGCTGCTGTGGTCGTATTATTAAAACAAAACTAAAACGTGACTGAAACCACTTGAATAACTGTATGTAGGGCATAGAGACGTTGTTATTTAGAGTTTTGTTGATTTCCACAGGAATTTCTGAGCTGCTAAAATCTTGCTGATGGGAAAAGCGGACTGCAGGTCATTTTAAAGCCAGAGTAAATGTTAATTTATTATTAGAAACTTTTCCTCTTCATGCATGTTAAGTTGTACCCTTCCTTATAGACCAATTTCACAATTTGTGAGAATTTTGCCTATAATTAGTATCAAATTATATAATCCTTACCAGGAATCTTCCTGAATAACTACCCCTTTCATATCCTTTCCGGGAAAAACTCTTTGACCTGGAAAATTAAGTGTTACCAATATAGATCCCTCCACAAATGCACTTTCACAGATTTCTGGATGGATTGAAATTAGCTTAACTAGAAGAAGAGAAGAATGAGTGGCGTCCCCCTGTCAGAGCAGCAAAGGTCTGCAACTGGAAGAGGGATAGCTGGAATTCCTCCCTCAGTTGGCACGTACTTAATCTCATTATCTGGGAGGATATGAAATGTGCATTCCAACCTCCTCCACCATACACACACACACACATTGAACTGCTCCGTATGCCCTTTTCATGTCAGAGGGACCCTGCTGGGTGTGACATGGTGGTAGAGACCATCCACCTTTGTGGTGGTGTTAAGGCTTTGTACAGGCATTCCTACATATGAAATATGCACACAAAGGCAACAGCAATTGACACAGTCCATCTCATCTCAGGGAAGAGTTACAAGAGGAATGAAGAAAAGGGCTAAGCACATTTAAAGCTGAAAAGTTTCCTCCTCCAAAAACATGTTATGAAGGAAGAGATGGGGGTACTCCTCTGAGTGACAACAGGACCTCCCACTTTAACAGGCACCGTGATGAGGCGTGACCACTCCTGACAGGTGTTTTGTCTCACTCAGAGCGGCATGATGTGGCCATTGTAGTGGCCACTTCCACTGAAAGGCCTGAAGAAATCCCACACCAAACAGGGACAAGAGCTGAGGCATGCTACGGCAAACATGGTCGTTTCTGTCTTAACAAACCGGAGCTTACGTAAACTCGACATCAATCAATAAGCCAGCGTGATAATGAAGGGGTAGAAACACACCAGTGAATGGACCTGCTAAACATCAAAGTCGCAAGTTCGACAGCTTTTCAGTTCAACACGTTTTTTTTGCATTTCTTAGGGTTTCAGGTGTGTTTATTCTTAAAAGCTGGTTCAATTCACAAGGCCGGTCTGGAATTTAATCAGCAGAAATCTTCTCTGAGCCACAAAGGGAAGGCATTAAAATCCTATTACGATGCACAAAGCCTCCACTGTTTCTCAGTAAAGCTACAGCACACTGTAAGGTACTTAAATGCTAATGCTAACTAGCACCGGCACTGCCTCCTCAATTCCTCAAGTCTCAAAATCTTTCAAGTCAAGTGCTGTAAAGAAGGATCAGTTGTTCACTTGAAACATCCTTTTAAAAAATCTGGGCACCTGGAAAACACTGATGCTGACATGGGATTCGACCCTTCCAGGCGTCGGTTCGCATCGTGACTCCCCGACTCTCATAACTCAACATTTCGTCAAAGGTCTACATTTATGCATTGTGTAGCACCTTCAGTTCAGTAACCTCAGTTTCGTAAGCTACTTTGGTGGAGCTAGTTATAGAGGGAGAGGTTTGGCTTGGGCTGCTTTTACAGGAAGGGAAGGGCCCTAAATGGGGAGCACATGAAAGCACAACTCCGTCATCTGGGAGCTTTAATGACAGACAGAGCAGCCTTGTTTTGACTGAAGAGCTCTTTTAATATGCATGACAAAAGATGTCCTTCTGGGACCTTCCCTGGCAAATGCATCAGATCCCCTGACAAACCCTTGTTACTTCTCTTCATCGTGTCATCGTTCCGCTGCGGTCGAGGTCTCCTCAAAGCGCAAAGGCATCTGCCTGTGCAAAACCATCTGCTTTTGGTGGCCCATCCAGTGTGGTGATCAGCGCTCTTGATGCAATGAGTTCAAAACAAAAGGGGCAGACAGTTCCGCTGTTGGCCTGCTGAAATGGGGACTAGGCTTTGACTCACTCTAATCCTGTATAGAGCTCTTCAATCCTCTTTTGATGTCCTTGTCTGTTCTCTTAAACGGCACAGAGCCCCTGATTGGACATGTGATTTTCAGGGTGCTGTTGTGAATAGTACTGATACTGACACACACAAAATTGTCAAAACAGGACAGTGCACTTTCATTTGGAAACCTCTCTTGAAAAGTTCAAACAGTCAAAGCACCATCTTGCCATGGCGTAAATGATTCAACATAACCCCAGTCATCAACCCCAGAGTACCATGAATCAACTCATTTTCCATGCAGAGCCATGTCAAATTCATAGGACCTGATGACTGCATCGCAAACGGCAGTGAGCTAAGTGGGGCAAAGAAATCCCATGTTAATACTACAGGTTTGGATGGTGTGTTCTTGACACAAGATGGGCAGTAAATGGATAGCAACAAGGCTCCTGGCCAGATATACATCAAAACACAATGTACTAAATGTAAGATGTGCTTGCTCAATGTATCATCAAGATGGAATCCAGATATGAAGAGCTACACTGACAACTAGACCACAAGTACATCAACCCTTTTATGACTACAAATGTAGAAAATATTGATATGACTGTAACTGACATTTGTCTCCTGAAAACCAAACCACCTTCTATTTCTGCAGATAGTCTGGTCATTTGAGGTATGATGAGGCTGGTGGGTGGAGGGGTTTAGCAGATGTGGTTTGGGGAAAAAGACCATGGTCATTATGACAGAGACATTAAAGTAAAGGGAGTGGTCTTACCTGGTAGGGCGTTGGCAGGACAAAAGAGGAGACAGCACATGAAAGAGAGAAAAAAGAAAGCATTAGACACTGTTTGCCAAGCTTTAAGCCACATATCAGCACATTTGTAGAGTATACAATCACAGCGCTGATAAAGCACTGTCTAGACAGAGGTACATATGGGTTTATGGGGGCTCGAAACCAAACCGTTGCCATAATGGACACTTTGTCTGGCAGGGTGTTCCATCATACTACCGCTGGGAGGCACATAATGGCAGTATAGGAAAGAATGCAGTTATCAATCCATCTTCATATTTCAAGGTAAGGATCTATACTGCTTTTCAGCTGTTTCTGCAAGCATCTGCCTCTCTGGATCACAAAAAAAAATTACATCAAGCTCTCTGACTTCGATGTTGTAACAAAATAAGTATTGATTTTCTTTCCACTAGATAGCTGGTTTTAGCTGATGTTGGTGGATTTGTTCAATGTCTCCTTGGGTTTTTAGGTTATTCACGGCAATGCCATGTCAGGACAGGATATAAGCAGCAGAAAAAAGGCAGACACAACACAATAGGCTTTTCTTTTTTTTTACATTTCATGCTGCTGTTGCAGCTGGTTTACTTCAGCTGGTATACAAATTGGCCTAGAGAAAAAAAATACTAAGGAAACTTTACCCACTGATGAAGACTAACAAAAGTTCCAGAGAAAGCTAGTAAGTGGACCTTGTTTTAAGATTTTTTGTCAAACTACTATCTGTTATATCATGTCTAGAATGATTATTGTAAAGGTTAGGTAACAATCTAGGTTCATGTGTTGTCAGATTTTAACATAGTAACTCCTTCCTTACACACTATGGTCCAGTTTCTCAGACAGAATTTAAGACTAGTTCTAGAATTAAGACGAAGATTCTGTGAAAAATTCCATTGAGAAACAAGTCTAGTCTTGGACTGGATTTAATCCTTGTCTGGGAAATCAGCCATATGTTTGTGTTTGATTCTGCAAATCTCTCTGAATTATAATTAAATGAGTCTTGGACTTTGTATCTACCACCGAGTCACTTCCACCTAACAATTACATTTTGTTGTGATTAATCAGTAACAAGTGTCAAATCTACAGCAAATTTTATAGATAATATAAAGGCTCATAGTTCACAGCCAGGTGACTTTATGTCCCTGTTATGAAAAATATGTGTTCCTCTATAGCTCCCACTGGACAGGACCGTATTAAGTGCAGTACAGAGAAACTCCATCTCCATCCCTTCCTACTCTTTGGTGACCATCTTTCAGCTTTGTGACAAGCACTGAAATATTTACAGCCTGAGGATCAGTTCACCAACAGGTTCCACTTGGCATTAAGCAGAGGCCACAGTGGTCACCTTCCTTTGTCATCCGTATTTCAAAAAGGTATTGAGACACTGCAGAGGCAAACTTGCTGACCCAGAATATTAATGACCACTGAAATTCATACATGAAAAACTGATCTGATAAGACTTCAAATCAGGCAGTGGAAAAAGAAAGCAGCCCGGTGCCTCACAGGTTTAAAACAAGGGCTATGTTTGAAGAAATCCTTTTTCTACAATGTTTCAAATCCACTAATCACTTCTGGCATTGCCTTATTTGGTGATACAATATCAAAGTACAGCATGTCATGTATGTAATACAACTTTGCAGATTAGCTGTGATCTGTGAAAATGGTTCCTTGGACACAAAAAGAAAAACCTTCATAGCTGCCTTGTGAAAATACCTAAAAAGACAAAGATGGAAGGAAGGGACGGGGAGAAGAAAGAGAGGGAACAGAGATGGTAAGAGAAGCTCTTAGTTTATCACCCAGCTTGGTGCCTTGATGAAAAGATACGCTGCAGTGGGAAAAGAGCTCTAGACAAAACAAAATCGCTCTGCTTTCTGTGCTGCCTCTCTCTCTTAAAGCGAGGAGTGATATTCATCCCTATCCATCTAGTCTTGGTCACGAGAGTAGCGGGTGAACCCAGCAGGTCCTTAAGGCCCCTTCTCACCCAGACAAGAGGAAGGGGTAAAGTGGGATGTGAGATAACTGGGACAAGTCTACTTTAGTCTTGCTTAGCATTGGTGGAAGAAGAAAGGAACGGGGGCTATTATCACACCATGAGGCTGAGTCAATCCTCTCTTAGGGCTTTTATACGTAAAGCCACTAGGTAGTCAAAAGCCCCTTTCATACATGCACTGCAACCCTCAAATTATTACCAGGAGCAGCTGTATGTGTGAATGCAAATGTACAAATCAGTCGGACAGGACATTAAACTGACTTTACTCAAGAACATGTACATTGTTATACCGCCTGAATCCACAGTGAGCGAGTGGGCATGTTGTTGATCATCTGTTTTCTATATGTGAAAACAACTACAAGAGAGACGAGAGGTGGAAATCCTGTCTAAAAAGTGGAGCTGTAATAAAAAACAGGAATTTTCCAACCAGATCTCTACTTCATGAGGTTAGGCTAAAATCGTTAAACTCTACTGTCAAACACATATCTGGGACAGTGAGGACACTTCATATGGTTTTCAAAAGCAACGCGGTCAGGTTTTTAGATACAAAATTTAAGGTAGCAGCACAGTGAGTCAGTAGAGCTTTCGTTGTGTTGGCTTCACATGAAAAAGATAAAATATCTGTTTAGATGCAATAACCCCACCACCACCACCACCCTCCCCCCCGTTACACAGTTTGACTCAGCGCATACAGGATGAAATTATATAGCATCCCCGTTTTAACAGCACACCCATATATTTAAAGAAAAAAAAAAAGCCAAGTAATGGCCTGTACAGTGCGGGGGAAATTGCCAAGAACAGCCCCTTAAAGTTTGACGGCACTGAGAGTAATCAAGTTCCCAAGCAATCTTCATTACACAGAGAGCACTCAGCTTTATTGAGATTCAGGGAGAGGGAGGCTGGTAGCGTACAAAAAGGATTTATTGATTGCACTTAATGCAATAAGCATGCAGGATCCCACGCAACAATTTCATTAGATTTTTCTTTACAGCCATGCTTTGGTTGCTTGGCTGGGGATGAGGAACAGGGACATTGGAAACTTTTGCAGGAGAGTCTCTGAGTAAGGACGATAGGACACGCTGACACACAAGCATACATCATCGAAAACTGCCCTAACCCTTGAATGGTAGATAAAGGGTTCTCTCTCCTCATGACATGGTCTCAAACATCAGCGTAAAAAATATTTTAAAGCAAAAAATGTGTGAATTAAATAATAGATTTGAAAGAGAACGTAAAGGAAAAAGTCATTCCCCTTCTTCCATTGAAGATGGATCAGACAGATGAATTGGTTTGTCCTTGATGACAAGATCAGCAAGATGAAAGAGGACACCCTGGAGCCTGACAGTTTCAAGTGTTCTATTGAAACATCTAGTGCAAGCTGATAAAAATTAAAAATAGACACCCATTAATGGTCCAGTCCTACAAAGCTGCTGGTGTGGCTGCATGGGTTGCATTTGCTTCCTTTTTCTCATTCAAATCATCTCTGCGCTCTTATTAAAGGCCAGCTGGCTCTCTGCCCTTTGCGAACCGGGAGAAAGGGAGATAAATAAACAGATCTGGAGGAGAAAGGGGTGAGTAGGAGGAACAAGCCCGGGTCTCTGGGCTGCTGACAGTCAGCCATGTGTTCCAGCTGTTTGGTTTTCCTCCTCTATCCCCCCCTTCCCCCATGAACCACTAGCCAGACGACCCCCACTGACACTTCTGTCAACTCTTCTTCCAACCCTCCCACCTCTATCCACCCACCCCGCTAGCCCCCTCGCTGACCCTTTAGTTACTGGGTCAGGGCAATAAATAATGTGTGCTGCTCTCCGGAGGCGTGTTGACTTCAATTCACCCCCTGACACCTGTGCAAAGACTGAGGAGAAGCGCAATGCTGCTGTTGATATAGAGAAACTTGAGCAAATGAAGAGAACGAGCCTAACAGAGATAGAGTACAGGAAATAACTATTTTGAACTCTGAAAGGATTTTTGGAGGCCTGAGTGACTGATTCCATGTTTCAAGGTCTATAATTCTCTGGTTGAGTCATGTAGGGGTTTGAAAGAATTAGGAGCATTTCCAAAAAGCCTATGGCAAGGGGGCATTACGTTTTTATGGTGTCATTATTCAAGGGGGTTTTAGATCCTGACCACAAGAGGGGAAGAGGAAAGTGGTGGATTCCGAGCGTTTTAACTTTCAAATTCAGGAAGTCAGAAATCCAAACAATTGTCGGGGCTTTTTCCAGCTGCTCTGTAATTAAATTAGGCTGACAACAGGAGCTCCCAGACGGCTTTGCCATGAGTCCCCAATGACATAGACAGTTCATGAGCTAGTTTCATAATTTCTTTCATTAAGTCCGGCAACATTTACACATTCATCCACAGAAGATGAAGAGTGTTTTTTTAAGAAGAGGCCACTTTCACACTAGGAGTTTGCCAAAGTAATCACCATATTAACAGGTATGTGTGCGGTGATAATGCAATCTGTGCAACCACAACATTCATGTATGCAAGTGATGACAAAATTGTGGATTGTGCCATTCTTGCATTATACCACAAAGCCGGAATGATAAAAGACCTCACTATTGTATGAGCAAAGAATAACCTTTTAGCCCAAAAGGCCCGTACCAGTGGTCACTCAACCTGCTTGTACATTGGTCTTCATTTTATAAGGATTTGCTGCAGAGGCATATGCAAGCAGATCATGAACAGAAAAAACAGAAAACAAGTCTGAATGTCAGAAAAGCAACCAAACTTTGGTCCAGACTCAAACAAATGAACCCTGCATGCAAACAGCCAGAGATACATCACAATCTACGGTACACAAGGCCACATACTGATGAGATGCAGGCTGAATCTCCTCATTTCTGCCAAGATTCAATATCATTCACAGAGGTTGTTTTGGGAATTGCAGTGATGAGTCGCAGGCCACACAGAGGAAATAAAAGATGACTGGTACTTGGTCAGCGACTCTAAAGTCAAAGCAATCACTTGCAGAGAAATAATTTTAGTCAGACATTTCCATATTGAACACTAATACAACAGTTATGAAAAAATGTCTTTTAACAAACTTGACTTTCACAGTGCTTCATTTAAAGGAAGGTAATGTAATATTAATTCTAGCCCTCATCCTGGGTCTTTCTTCATTTACTCCTGTGGTTTCACTGCAGAGGCTCTGCACTTAGCTGGTATTCATCAGCCTTGATTGGGCTGCCAGCAGCATATTGACCTGTTCTTGACACTCTCCCAAGACATATGTGCTGAGTGAAATGAATGGATGGATGGTGGAGGTTGGTATTACTGAGATGATGGACTCAATTCATTTGGACACTAAGCGCACACACGGCAGGTTAGTTCTCTTCTCTGCCTGGTTATCACAGTTCTGTTTGAGTTACCGTGGAGTTACGAATGAATATAATCAGCTCTGGATCACGTCACAGTAGTCCAGGCTTATCGCGCAGCAAGTGTGAAGCCTTTTCATGTTTTGGGATCAGCTTTCTGATACGTTATCAGCCGTATTTGAGGTGCAGAGAGGAGAGAGTGCTACCATGATTTAGGATCTTAAATCTTAAAGGGTAAAGCCTTTCAGAGGAGCTACAGTAAAACATGTCAGGCTTTTTAGACAAAATATTTAACCATCACAAGTGATCCACTTACTAATGGCAATGAGAAGGTGACTTTCCAAAAAGCACAAGTCATGTTTGAAATACATTTTTTTTTAAACAAACATTGTTTTTGCTGCTCTGAGATTGTTTGTGCTTCTGATTAGGCTGGTTACCGGATTATGACTAAATCGAGAAATGCTTATAACATTCAAGTATGAGGATAGCAAGTACTTAACTGAAAGTTTACCTGCAGATAGTGAGCTGACTTGCTTTATGAAACTCAAGCCTAAACTGGAGCTAACTTTAACTATAGACTGCATACTGCAAGACTGTATGTATTTTAAATAAAAATAAGGACAGATGCCAAGACACATGAAAGCAGTATGATACCCAGCCCTTCTGATCCTTAAACAGTGCATGCCATTCAACCCTAAACAATAAAGTAAAGCACAGCTTAGCCTACATTGCAGGCGAGACAGGTTTACAGTAACGGTGTGGCTAGAACAATGTACTTCATCTTACTTAGCCTGAGTGGAATCGAGAAGACACAGCAGCTCAATGCATCAGGACTCAATCCAATTTATCTATATATCCTACTTTAGAGAACCTCCTGGATATATGAATTACTTGAAACTTAAGTGTATCGACACAAACGCTTGACTAAAAACATCATCAGTGCATTGGGATAAAATGGTTGCAGTGATTAATGAAGAGTGCTTGCTTTATAAACTATTTGGCTGCTGCTGGCAAACTTCCTCTAATTCCAATCCAATTAAATACTTACATAATGTCTATATAGCAAGAGCTTTCTAGTCTGTTGAATATCAGTAAGTACAACATGTAGCTTGTATCTTCTATTAGGGTACATAACGATGGATGGGTCTCATTCCAACTGCTGAGACGATTCACACAAGTGGGAAATAAGAGGCTAAAATTCTGCAGTTACTGTTGCACACTAATGTGATATAGACTGGAAATGCAAAGCAAGAGAGAGATCAGTGCATCATGAACAGCAATCTAATGTTTTCACTGCCCTGCGTTATTCAGACATGCACTAACAAATGACTGTTTCTCCTCTATGCTGCTAAATGATGGGGTATAAAACACATGGGAAGGGAAACTCCTGCAGCATGTTGCCTACCTCCATAATGCTTTCTATGTAGAGTATCTAATACACTCTGTTCTGTGTGTGTGTGTGTCCGTATATGTGTGTCAGGTTGTCCATAAAACAGATCTGACTGAAAAGAGATGACAAAAATGGCCTGACACACAGAGCTTTCTCCAAAACCGCAGATTTATGTGCATTAGCGAGCTGACAGTATTAATTCTAAATGGAGGGAAATGTCAAGATCACACAGGTGACATTACAGCAGAATTCACCTTTTCATTTCACGGTCATTTCACTGGCTAAGTGTGACAGCTATGACTCTGGATATTTCTGCCTTGCGCTGGTAAAGCCGAAAGGTTCCTTAAAGCTCAAACCGCAGCTATAGACAAAAATGAATCCACCTTTCACCACCTCATGCTCTGACTGCACTTGGTGATGCATGACAGTAAAAAAAAAAAAAAAAAAGAGGGGGTTTGCTTCATTCACACATTAAACACACAACGCATGAAAATGGATGCAAGTCATGACTGTCACAGGCACACATAGCATGAGGAATAATTGGGAAAAAAAGGTAGTCTGCACAGGATTTGGTCCATTTTGGCATTTTATTCATTAACTATTGGGACTTGTTTGCTATAATATACAGATCAGTCGGTAAACACTGTTTAAAACGTGTGTAATGAATCAAAAATGTCAACCGAATGTGTTCTGATATTCAAATTCATAAATAGTATATGACATACAATACAACAGGTCTGTGCAAAATGTATTTCTTCTTTCCTGCCTTTGGTAGCTGTTTCTGGAGCTGTGATTCTACTCAGACACTAGCTGCTTATTAATGTGTGTGTGTGTGTGTGTGTGTGTGTGTGTGTGTGTGTGTGTGTGTGTGTGTGTGTGTGTGTGTGTGTGTGTGTGTGTGTGTGTGTGTGTGTGTGTGTCTCCTGCCTGTGGTTCCCACAGACCACCAGCCTCAGAGACTACCTGACCTGAGACCCCAAGCGTCCCCACCCTACCCACCACTTCAAGGCTTTCACCTTTGACCTCTGGCAGTGAGAACTTGCATGGCTCTGTGATCTTGCTTCTCTCTCTCTTTCCCTCTCTACTTCCCTCTCTCTCTCTCTCTCTCTCTTTTCCAACCTTAGTCTCTTTGGCACATACTTTCTCTCTTTCCCCTCCCCTTTAGCGTATGTCTGTGTGTGTGTGTGTGTGTGTGTGTGTGTGTGTGTGTGTGTGTGTGTGTGTGTGTGTGTGTGTGTGTGTGTGTGTGTGTGTGTGTGTGTGTGTGTGTGTGTGTGTGTGTGTGTGTGTGTGTGTGTGTGTGAGATAGGACAAACTTTCCCTAAATCCTAACATTAAGGGTCTAATTGTTGGGATAGATTTATATCAAGTCTGCTGATAATAGTTTGTTGAGAATGAACAACCCTTGGGAAAACATGTAAAAACACTGAGACCAACAGATGTGTTTCTTTAGAAAACATTCATTTGGCAAAACACCCGGCAGTCCCTGTAGTGTTACGTCTTATCAGAAGTCACATGATCAACCGAATATGGGTCAGGTAGGGATGGCAGACTGGTTTACTTCCTTCATAGATTTGCACACACACACACACACACCACTATGCATTATTCAGATTACATTTCCCTCCCCTATACACACAGTGCAGAGTGTCTCAACAGAGCAGTGCTGAGCCTCTTGGAAAGTCAATGAGATAAGGAGGTTCATCAAACAAAGACTTTCCCATTCAGATAGAGTCATAATTGAAATTGGGGTCAAATTGAGAGGCTTGTCAAGCATTAGCTGCAGGCTCTCCCCAACACCTTCTTGAATGACTGAAAAATCTCAAAGTTCAGTTATCTGCAAAACTTTGTTTTCACATAAACCATTTGGGATTTTATCAACAACCCCCATCCATCTTCATCATACAAATGCCGGATACTTATATGGATTTGTGTGGTTTGTGTGATTTTATTTAGCATTAACAGGAATTTAACCCTTTAGCGACAACAGTAGCAGGTTCTACTCACTATCATTGCAGTATGTGCTCACACATAATAGTACTCAAAATGACTGATTTTCTGGTGTTGGGTGATCACTTCTGCCAATCACTACTGTGCTGAGCTGGTGCACACTGATATCTGTCAGCTATTTCAACAAGCACTATTTCAAATTGTACCCGAGGGGCAATGCAATCTCAATTTAAAGTTATCAAAAATGAATCTACATCTCTGTTCAACAGCTCTTGTGTTAGCATGTTTGTCATTACAGCACAGCCCTGTGAAGAACCAGACTGCACTCTCATCTACTGTGGAGCTTTTTTCGCCTGCGGGAAAGAACCTCAGACTGTGAAAACACACTGAGTTTATACAGAAACAACAAAAGACCAAACAGAGGAAACGTGAGTGAACTTGCAGTGGAAGCATAAGCCTCACTGTCAACCTGCTGGAATATCTGACTGATGAATCAGGACGATTTCAGGTGTCCTCTATGTGTCAGTGTTGATTGTGTGCATATTTGTGTGTGTATGTGGCAAGGCCTGTAAGTTCCCCTTCACGACTTCCCAGTAAGATGCCAAGAATCAATCAGAGAGCTGAAAAAAACACCCTTCCTTCAAGATGCATGCATTGCAGTTGCATGGTCGCTTTTCTTCATATGACATCTCTTGTGCTAACGGTGGTATTGTTTCTGCATTTGCACTGCGACAAATGACATTGACCTTTGCCTACAGTAATGAATCACGGCAAAGCTGAGAGGTCTTATTGAGTGTGTCGACAAAAAAGCCTGCCTGCAGGGCTCTCAGCGGGAAACCGAGTGAAGGAGGGAGGAGCGGAATAAGAAAGGAGCCCATTGTTGCAGAGAACTCAGAGTGCAGAGGCACCCTGACACAGGTATTCTGCTAAATAAGGCCAGCATTGTACAGAGAAAGCACGCATATTGGCACAAGAAATGACAAGGGGGAGGGGGGGTGCGTGGGGGGCTTCAGACACCTGTAGAATTCTGACCTTGGTGCCGTCCTAAAATAACTGACATCTTTGCAGTCACATGTTTGTAGAGACTGGAACATATGCAGACAATTCATAGATTTCAAAGGTGATTCTTCAAGGAGGTGTGAAAGCAAGCTCGGTTTGAACTTCTCTCCCATGCTCAGAAATTAATTTGCATCAATACTGAGCATTTTCCAATGGTATCAGGCAATACTAACAGTACAGAATCTGTTCTGTCTGCATTCAATATCCAATATCATCCATTTTCATCCTTGATCCTTCTCTTTCCCTTTCTGATTGCTAAACATTTTGTGGCTCTTGGCACTGAGACACATATTGCTCAGACCACAATGTTTATTATGTATGTGTCATATTCTTCAACATTTCTTAGGAAGACAAAAGAAGGCAAAATGTGACAGACAGGGTGGAGGGATGGCTCAGGGTACATTTTCCCATTCTCCCCAGGGGTCTTGAGCCACACACAGACCACTTCCTGCATTTCTGCGTCCCACACAAATTAAACAAAGTTAGTAATTTCATTGCATATTTTACGACAGCCACGGGTACAAAGGAGCTTCGGAAAAGACGTTGACAGCACAGGACTCCTAAAGGAACAATTTGAAGCGGCTCCCTGCCTTCGCTGCCCAGGTCACCACCACATTTCCATTAAAACATTCCATTCTCCTCGTTGTCCCCGCAGTACCAAACAAATGGAGATACAGTGGCATTGATTCATTTATTGTGGGCCTATGCCGTTAAGAGCCCAATGTGCTTTTCTCTGGCTCCTTAGCAAGCGGTGGCTGTGATCTAATTACCAGTGGAGAGATGAAGATGTCTCTCCGAGCATAGCTGACGGGACCATTCTTCTTCTGAATATAAAAGAAGGCTGATGCTACCATCAAGTCAGGTCCTCATCACCGAGGAGCTGAAACGAATGCTAGAGCGCATTAGTTACAGAGGAGCCCGGAGACCATCGACTAAGCAGCCCAAAAGATGAGGCTGCATTGATTTCCATCAGTGCTGGAGGAAACTAACCGCTGTATAGCTGCAGTCTCTTCTCCAGAAATGAAAGTCACCCACACATAGTTAAAGGAAAACAAAGAGCCCTTATTGAGAGAGCGTCCATCAAATCCCACCCATCAATTGAACTTTTCCCGGGAAAACCAACATTATTGAATTTTCACAAGATTGACTATTGACGTCGTCCAGAACTACACAGGAGAGGGATAGCCGCTGGCTCGGCAAGCTCCAAAGGTCAAACATGTCTCACATGTCAATGAGACTGTAACTAGGCTTACTATACACAAACCCTGTCCAAGTCTATGTCACACAAAACACTTCACTGGCACTGTGGCTGCATTCCTCTGGCTTGTCCCTCAACAAACAAGTGCGTTCACCTTAGGAAACGGCTTGACCTGCTCAAGCCAAAATCTGCTCTCGCAAAGTGCTTTGTCTTGCCTCTTTTATGACTGGGACAAGACCACACACACGCTGTGGCCATGACCAGCACTGGTATTGTTCACACGGTTGCTAAGGTGCCTTTGAAACAGTGGTAGGATGGACAGAAGATGGCCACAGTTGTTTAAGCTAATGAATAGCCTCTGTCCGGCCTGCCATTGCTGCTGATAATAGCTTTGCACTGGCTGCATGTTTATGGCGGACACAGTTGTTTGTATGTAAAGGCAAAGTCTAGAAGAGCCTTCTCGAGAAAACTCTCGCACATGCTCTCAAGACACCTCTTGACACACAGACAACATGAGTTATTGTGCTGTTTCCTGATTGCCGTTTTGAGCTAATGAAATTTCAAGTACAATTACAGTTGACAGGAATAATTAAAATGGCCTTTAACAGACATCATGCGTGAGAATCCAGACAGAATCCATCTCATTAGGTATTCAAATGAAGGGGATTATATTCAAAAGTACTTGAATCAAGCCAAGCATGTAAAATGCTTCTAATCCTTTTGTCAGACACAACGCAACACTTTTGTCCTAATAATCAAACTCATGATGAATCTGTCAGCTCGTGTTATGATGCCGCGCTGTGAAGAGACACTTCTCTAGAGATCATTTTAACAAAATAAATGGCTGGATGAATCTGTCAGGAACTGGTCTTGTGGCTTGCATAAATTTAAATGAGACTGATGAAAATGCTGTGCTTGAGTGATGACTCAAGTGGTTACACATAACTGACGAATGCCTGAATTTATCTCAGAGGGAAGCTGAAGAGGACGAAGAGAAGAAGACATTGTGTGTTTGCTTTATCTGGCAGTGCTATCTTGGTAACTGAAGCCACACACGCTTGGAAAGACAAAGCAACCGTTTTTTATGACTGGGAGTTTTAAATGTTGTTTTCATGTAGTAGTTTTACAAAGAGAGGCGAATGTGGTATTTCAGGCAGCTGTCATGAAGTCAGAGAAGTCGAGGATATTTTCTTATAAAGAAATGTTTCCTCGCTGCTTTATTTTAACCATGTTTGGGCTTTCAAAAAGGTCATAAAGCCTGTTTCGTGAGTCTGATAAAAAAAAAAATACATTTTCCATTTCTCCTCATCTTCTGCTGATTTAACTGAAAAAATATGAAAAATATACCTTCTCTGCAGAGACACAATAACGGTGAGCATGTGCAAAGCAGACCTAGCAGTTGATCTCACTCATTTACAGTCTGAAACAGCACCTCCCAGATGCCCGAATTACTGCTAATTTCTAATGATATTAGCATCATGTCTGCTAATATCATGTTAATGAGGGTTTAACATGACAATGAGGGTTTCTAAATGAACAGCCGAGGGAAATGCAGCGCTAAAATAATTACACTGCAACACGGTGCGAATCATGACTCCACCATTACACTTGTCTTGCACTCGTTTGCTTCCAGTGAGGGAAGGAGGTTCAGGCTCAAAAAGAATTCCGCTGAGCAGAACAGGCCCTAAATTTTGTTCTTTGCTGTATGTTTAATTAACAAACTGTTCCAGATTAATCTAATTAGATTAGCATATGAAAACTGCAAGAAGGGATATGAATAATTCAAATGGGGAGGAATGCACCGGTGTAGATCTTGGCAATCAACCAACATGTTTCAGAAACCTTTTCAGAAACACTTATCCACTGATAAAGAGGACAGAATGTTGCTGTGATAAAAAACAAGAAGGGCTGACAAATAAGAATGAGTGTCCACAATAACAAGGCATTTAAGACTTCATAATAAGCAAAGGAAACTTGACCTAAGAGCATGAAATGCTGAGATATGCGTTTCTATGGCACCTTGGACACTGTCGTCTCTTATCAGTCTTTCTGACCTCCAGAGCTGTCTGAGGGTTTGGTGTTTCCAGCCACAGCAAACAGAAGACGCCAGTGGAAGATAACATACCACGACTGAGTCACATCTTTACAATCAAAGCCGTTCCCAGCAATGTTACACTGAATTTCAACATCACAGATAGATCGCGAATCCATCATCATATTTTCACAGAGCACCACAAAACAAATGCCTCTTATAACAAGCAAAATATTGTGTATTCTTAAGATGTTTGCTAGTATCAAACTATCAAAAAAACTGCAGCTGAAGGAAGCAATGATAAAAGAAGCTTATATCTCAGGAAACAACAAATCATTATCTGACGTTAAAATGTTTTTTTTAAATGACAGGATAAGGAAAAGCAATGAAACTTCAGAAATTACTTGTCGTTACATTCAGGAAATTATATCTTAACAGCACTACAGAGAAAACTATGTAGGTCTGATTTTTATAAATCTTTTCCAAGAAATCATAAAGTCATTTTTGCTTCCCTGCTGTGTTTTTATACTTGCAAATTTGTCTAGATCAGGGATTTTTGATTTTTTTCAAAGTCTGAGACTGTGGGCCTCCTTTAAGACAAAGCCTGGAAAAAGACGCCCCCTCATCTTCCTCAATTCTTGGATATTTGTTCCCATAGACACTCAACAATTTAACCAAGATGGCCTAATATTGCTGTTTGACATACTTCAGACACATAATACATTTTAAAAAGTCTGTCCAAAGGCATTTTTTTGTTTCTAACTTTGGTAAAGTGGTAAAAACTAAAATTCCCAAAAACTACTGTATCTCTATTCAACCAAATCACACACATTTAGGCTATTCTACATGATCTATTTTTGATAAATAATATTATAATTAATGTAATAGTTTTTCACTTCCCTTCACTGAGCCTCCCCTCCCCTCTAGATACACAATATTGTGCTTGTTTGAAGGATTTCTTACATCCCTCATACTTTATTGTCTCCATTTCCTCAAAGGTAAAAACTCTCAAGATAGAAATGTGTGTCAAAGCTAAAAAAAAAAAGGTCTAAACGTAGATTTATTACATTGATTAGGTTTAGATAACAAGGCCAACCACTCTACTTTTCTCTTAATATATGCATCAAGTTACCTTGAAACTAATCTAATAATCTGATGCAAAAAGTCATTCACAAGACAATCTTTGATAATAAAATATAAGATTTAATCATTGCAGAATAAGAGATTATACATTTCCTGAACTGCCTTTTCAGCAGTATATTTCAATAATATTTCACTGGCTGGGATTGAGAGCATGTGGATGTTCGATGATTTCATACACGTACGGTTACACCTCCGCAAGATTAAAAACATATGGCTGTGTGAAACACTATGAGGAAAGCAAATACGTCGTAGCATGATCTAAACAGCTGCCCGTATCCACAGCAGGTCAACGTAATGTAATAAAAGCAGTCCAAATGAAAAACTAACAAACTGGCAGGTGCCTCTGGACCGCTTTCATAATCTGGAAGCACAACATTTCCTCTCTGAGCTCTGGGGGTTTTATCAAGTGGGACCATATGTTTTAAGAATCTGCTTCGTATTAGGTATAATAGCTGCCAGCCTACACTTGGCTCTGGTTTGTAGCGCTTCCAGGGACTGGATCACTGAGGAGTAGCAGAGGCTTGAGGCTATTTAGGTTGACACCATAGCACTACACTCATCCACCACAGCTGGGTGGCTCTTGGCTACACCCCTCCAAAACCTCTTATTCTTTGTTTCCTTTTCCATTTATCAAACAGGTATATAACCAGACCAAGCATGAGTAAGTTTAGGAATTGCGGGGATATTGGCTGGGATATAATTGGAAGGGTGCCAAGGTTCTCAAAACCTGCAGACCACCTCCAGAGGGAAAAGGGAGCATATCCTGGGTCAATGTAGAGGATGTGATGGGAAGGAGCCACTATGCGCCAGCTGTCAAGAACAGGATTCTGAGAGGCTGGGGGTTAATAAGGCTTGGCAGGGGTGTTCCCATGGTTATTGCCATGGTAACCGACGGCCTCAGCCAAGAGATGGCTGCAGGGGAGGTACAGTTGATCTGGGTGAGAGAGCTGAAACATGGCAGATCACTGAGGGAGGAGAAATTTGATGGACTCAGCTAATGTCATAAACTTCACAGGCAATTAATACTGCTGTCGAAAGCTTCAGTAGTCTTTATGGTCTGAGACTTGTTGCTACTGAGCCATGTGGGATGTATTTCATTTACAAAACGCAAAACTTTATGAGGAGCCACACTGATGGATAACTGTAGTTGACGGAGCGAGAGCTGCATAAGGAGTTACTTATAGAAGAGGTCTGTTAATAAAGTGGCTGTGATATTTTAAAGCTGACAGGAAGGTAAATTAATTCACTCACAGACAATATGAGTTTTTTTACATTCTAGCATGACTTGCAGGAGAGCGACTGTGACTTTGCTGAAGTGTACTTTCCAGAGCTGAGGTTACTTTGTTAATGAAACATCTGAAGAATAGCAATAACTCAACAATGACTTCTACAAAAAAAAAAGTTGTACATCAACACTGATGACTATCAGAGCCATTAGTGCATCTGTTTCTTATCATCATCATCATCATTATGACAATGTATCCTCATCTACACTTGAAAAACTCATAGTAACAACAATTCATCTTTCCACAGCTGAATGTAGCGATTTCAAGTACATTGTCAGAAGGTCGCTGAGAGACATTTTTTCAAATGAAGTGAATCACTCACTGAAGGAAACATATAGCAGATGAAGCAGATTAAGTGAAACATGATACACCAGTCAAGTAAATTAGCAAACACTTTTTGCACAAATTAACTTTTGGAGTGTGCTGAACATCGTAACCTAAGATCTAACACAGTGTCTGAGAGGGGATATTTCAAGCAGTGAAGCGTATGCAGTGTTTTCCGCTTTTAGAAAAATTTAAAAAAGGAAACTCTCTGCCTCATTATCTTTTTTGCATCATCTTTCTCATCACTCCAGCACACACAATGTTTGTGAGCATATTCTACATTTCCTGAGCACAAAAAAAGAACGAGCCATTGAGTAAAATATGGCAGAAAAAGATCACTTTTTGAGTGAAAATATTAAGCACATGGACACAGAAATTATGAAATCATGGTCCACAAGGAAGCGGTTTCAGACATCCCATGAAGAACTGATGTGGAATGATCTATAACTGGGATGGCAGGACATGAGATGCCATGTTTTCACAAAAAACAAGAGTAAATCTGAAGGAAATTGAAAAGGTATTTTAAGGTTTAGCTTTGCTGGTTTTGTCTTTTGTTCTACTGAACGGTTTGTATTTGTAGCCCTGGGGCATACTGGACAGCAGTCCGCTCCACTGTCTGGGCTACAGTCCAGGCTGGTGGTGGTGGTAGATGCTTTGGCTTTGGGCTTAAACCCCCCGTGGTCAAACCTGAGCCCTGCAGCTGCTCATTACTTGTGCTGTGGAAGTGGTGGGATCACTTTATGAGCCCTGGGAAAGTCAGGAGGGATTCTCTGCCCACTACAAGCTGAGCAATCCAGTTACATCAGCAGCGAGCCTAAGGACACACGGCTAGCCCAGGATAATCCCAATATCCAATTTAAAA
The DNA here is from genome assembly GCF_963691925.1 of Scomber scombrus. NCBI lineage: Eukaryota > Metazoa > Chordata > Actinopteri > Scombriformes > Scombridae > Scomber > Scomber scombrus. The sequence goes on from NC_084979.1 coordinate 7,909,783, forward strand.
TGTTGAGAAATGATAACCAGATGTCAAAGGCTTATGTTTCTGCCTCAAAGTCCAGTTGGCTGCAAAGCAAAGGAGGTTATAGAGGACATTAGACATGAGAGCTATCTTTCCAAGTGGGATGTGACTCAGTTAACCTGCGGGGTTAAAAAATATCTTCCGTTCCAAGGCACTCATTCCAGAAATGATTTTTTTCATTATACACACACAGACAGTTATCTCCAGTATTTGAGTCTGAGCACAGTGGTTCTTACTGTGTTATTACAACACCAGGAATTGACTGAATTGCCTGAAAAAATGTTGAATGAAATGTATCTTACCTTTCTATTACACTTCTCTAAGCATTATCTGTAAGCTGCAGTTTGTTTAAGCCTTCAAGGAGGGATTCTGTAATAAAGTCACACTTTTTAGTGTATCCACTAGTGCTTTAGGCTTTCTAGAATACACAGAATGCTGTTTACAAAACCCAAGAAAACTCTCATTGGGAATATAAGAATATTAGTAAATGTTAGTCCAGCAGTTCATGAAGACTGGGGTGTGTCCTAAACGCGTGTTGTGGATGCATTGCATTCAGGTCTATTTATGTCATGGGTTTAGATATCTCTCTGATGTCTCTAGTTACTTTACTTTTAATAGATTTCTTCCTTCATTGAACATAGATGCAAAATGTTCACTCTTAAGACAGACAAACTCCAATAAGGTTGCTATGATGCCATCTTGTTTATGTTTGTAAAATTAGCAGCATACATACAACAAAACTGGCCCAGAAATCCATGATGTTTTACAGCACCAACGACTGAACCTTCAAGTGTTTAATTATGCTACTTGGTACATCCAGAAACCTGACACAAACAGGGTTGTTATGATTCACCCTCTGTTCCTCGTCTCGGCTCACTAACTCTGCTGAGTGCATTTCTCAAACTCCTGTAAATCATTAGCGAGCTGCTTTAATGAACAGGTTGTTCACCTCTTTCTCTCTCTCTCTCTCTCTCTCTCCCAACCCACCTTCCTTCTTATCACCGCCAATTGACAAATCCAAATGAGCAAACACTGAGTCACTGCACTTGTGATTCCGACCTTCAATCACAGCAACTTATCACAATAGCCTCATTTCAAACACTACCTCCCACTGCAGAGTGAGCAAGCATAACGTGCTGACAGGAAAGAAGCGAACTGAAAGCTCCAGCCATTGAGGTTGGGTGCATAGTTTACATTGAGGAGGCCAAATGAGCACAGCTAATTGAGTCAAACTCAGGTAGTAAACCTGAATGACATTTATACAGTAATACTCTATTTGGTATTTAAGAGCAGAACTGATCTTTTAAATAGATGTCCCCCCAAACAAAGTGCTAACATTTAAATGCCTGTAAATAATTACCAACTATAAATGTAAAAAAAGCCTGCTTGAGAAAATATTATTGTTCACACCCACACTGCAATTACAACAGACTCAGTTATCGCCCTTCCTCCCTTCCTCCAGCTGTTATTCTTCTCACTCGAGAAAGAAGAGCTACAAAAGTATATGGACTCCCCTGTCAACACACTTGAGTGTACTTTTGGTCTGGTGCTGTTTTCTTGGTTTCTTAATTGGATTTTTGACTGTGTGTTTTGTGGCAAACAGTGTGGGGTGGTCCTTTCCTGTTTCAGCATGACATACATAAAGCCAGGTCCATAAAAAAATGGTAAACCCAGTTTGGTGTGGAAGACCCCATACAACACCTTAAGGAAGAATAAGAATGTGAGTCAGGTCTTATGGCCCAACATCAGTGTCTGACTTCACTAATGCTCTTGATGCAGCCAGTTTCCACGATCTTGGGGCAAGCAATCTCATATGGGTGTACTGTTTGTGTGTCCACATAATATTGGTCTGTGTGCAGTACAATTCCTCAGACTTTTTTTTTTTTTTTAAATGTATTATATATGATAGCCAATAGTGAATGGAAATGAATGAGTAACTGAGAATTGCAATCGAGTTTGCACTTCCAGACAATGTCTTTATCATGCTTCATCGTCTATTGTTGCCTCAAGACTCAGTTCACCCTTCTCTGTTTTCCTGCACAATACACTCCCTCAACCTATTCAAACAGGGGCAGACTGTTGTATTAGACTTCCCACACGTAACAGGTGCAGGAAAAAAAAAGTTTTATCTCTTCCTATTGGATATTCTGCCCTGAAAACAGTACCCCCATCTCAAAGGAGATCTCCAGGCTCAATAATATTCATCCGCTCTCTTACTCACACCTCCATCCCCATTCTTCCTCCACTCTGCTGCTAACGAAAACACCTGTGTCCATAACAAAGGTTTTTGTTAAGACCTCTATGTTACAGGTAGCAATTTAGTGAGCATGAAACTTCAATCAGCTTCCCCCCCTGTTGTTTGAAGTTGAGAGAATAAAAGTGTGCACGGGCTGTATGGGCTAAGTAGGCAGATTCAGAGAACAAAAGAGATACATTTAACTCCAGAGTACAGTAGCTGAGTTTGATTACAGGTCTAGGATGTAGTTTTAATAAGTGGCCATGTTGCAGTATTAACTTCCATTTCTGTTAACTGAACAACTATAAAGATTATTAGAGCTGAAATTATTACTTAATTAATCAAGGAAAATGAATCGATAGCAATTTTCAGCATGTAAAAGTGCCAAACATTGTCTGGTTCCAGCTTGAGTGATTTGCTGCTTTTCCCTCTCTAATATCATTAATTGAGCATCTTTGGGTTGAAGTACGCTGTTTAAATACATTTTAAAAAAGGGATCTCAGAGATTATTCTTGGCAGTCAATCTCCATATCCATTCATTTGTAACAACAATAGTCATTAATTGAAGCCCTGTATGTCATTCAGAGTGAATTTCCCAATACCACAGAGGAAATGATGGGTAATAGCAGGACTATGTGATCATTGTATCTGAGTGAAGAAAACAATGTATTGCTGGACATGACACCAGAACAAGGCCAGCAGTGCGCTGACACGTGACGACATACACACAAAACATGAATGGAGGAAGGAATTTGAGAAATGTCCAAAAGTCAACAGAGGCACATATACTCGACTAAATGGCCTCCTCAGGTTTCATTGTTAACTTGAGCCGTTACTTATTGCAGGAACATAATCAAAGATCGCAACCTGCCTGTCAGGCCTCGGCATCCACTGAAGCGGTCAATAATAAATGAGTAAGCAGGTGATTTCCAGAGTACTACTTTTGTTATGTCTGGCTAATTTCTGAAGCATGAATGTAGTCAATGCGTCACTTTGAGGTCGGGACAACGCTGGGAAGAATCTGAGGAAGGGGATCAAAAAGTAAGAGCAAAGGTCAAAGATTGTGGGAGGCCTGAAGGTAATGGAGCCAAAGTGGTGCGGAAGTGGTGCGGAAGCTCTGAAGATAATGAGAATGTGTTGCTTTTCATACTCAGGTGACTGTGTATAGTATGGACGTTGAGCAAAGTGTGAGACTGTCTGTAGGGAAAGGAAAAAAAAAATGAACACCACCAGGTCAAAACCTCGCATGTGGCTGGACTGTGTATAAAACACACATCACCTGGTTGCCATCAGACACCACAGCATTTTGAACATTTGTCTTTATGCAAGTTTATTTATTTGTATGACACTTTTCACACTGTAGTTGCAGTGTAAGGTGCTGTACACATTACAAGTGCTTAAAATAAATTGCACTCGATTTTGGGTGTTAACTATATGATGTCATTGTACGAAAGGTTGAGTTAAGATTTATTTTTTATGTTTTATATATTATTTCACTTACTAACAACCCCCAAATAGTTTGAATGCAGTAACTATCAAGTTCATTATTAATACTCAGTGTAAATGACTTCAATACAGTGTGTTTCATGTGTATAAAGTTTGCATTTGTAAATGTATTTGTTAATTGGCACACAGATCTGCTCTTCTCAGGTAAATGTCACATGATAGTCTCATTTGGTAGGTAATCCTGGCACTATTCTCGCCTGAAACAATAGTAAAACTAAATAAACAACGAAAATTACAACTTCATCTCAGTCGTTGCTGCTTGCTGCTGGTTGGTGCAAAATGCATTCTGGGATACTTCACAATGAAAATAAATGAGGAGGGGGGAGGAGGAGGAGAACAGGGAGACAGCAGCAAATGCAAACAAAGTGTCAATCTTTCAACATGACAGCCAGATGGTACAAAAAAGAAAACAAATCGACATACAAGTTAGCAAAATCTTATCTATGTGAAGGTTCACAGTAACTGCGTAACTTTATTACAACTTGGGTCTCATTTTTATTTTGGTTTTCATCATCATTCTTTCTGTTATGATAACAATGATACTCAGCAAAGTAATTGCTGAGAACTGGGAACTGCTAGTCTTTCTTGACTTTCAGTTTCTGACTTCTTTAAAGCTTGTCGATGCATTGTGCATGCATCTTAGTCAGAATTATCCTTTAAGCCTGTTATTGCTGGTCTGATTACAAACAGACACAAACAAAACTCTTGATATATAAAATATCGATACTTGGATTTTGTTTGCTGGCAAACAGTTTGCAGAAAATCATCTATTTATCTATCTTACAACTTTTAAGCCCTGCTGTGCTCCAAAGCCTTCGATCTGCTCCTCTTTTTATTCTTGAGAGTCAAGACTTGAGGGGAATAGTTTGTAAGTAGACTTGTCAGATCCTTTCTCAGGTAATGAGTGTGCGCCAGCAGCAGCAGCCTTGCCACTTACTCTCCTGCAGCTCTATGCTATGTGCTTAATGTCCACTTGGACACATCCCCAGCTCTCTCCCTCGCTCTAGTTCCCATTCCCCTCTCACTTGGCCCCACTCTCTCAGCCTCAGCACAATCAAGTGCCCCTGTCAGCGATGGGCATTTCATTACCTAAGTGCCAATTCCTTAGCAACCGAGCAGGTACTAGAGCACTTAACCGCAAGCTAGCAACTGAATGCCAATGAGAAGGGCCATGCTAGTGCCTTAACCCTCACTCTGTACATCTACATGGACATCATTAAACTAATTCCTGTGAATAACAGGGTTAAGGTAATGGTTTGATTACCGCATTTATGTGGCTGGCACTAAATTCAGTTTCTTCTTATGTGTGTCTTATACAAGAATCCAAAACTGTCAGAAAAGTTCAAACTTTCTTGATTTCTCTTTTTTTCCTAAAATTTTGTTTCAACTTTACAGTCTTTTTAAATTCTATTACATATAGAACAACTATACTGTGAAATCGGCTGTATCACATAATCACAAAGAGCAGGATGGGACTGAACAGAGGTTGAAAGGGCTGTCACTTGACAGAATGACCAGCTGCATCTGCAGCCTCAGGGGACTCTGTGGCATCAGAGTACAAAGAACAACTTTCTGCAGTCTCAGACTTTCTCTGTGATCACTCATTTTTAAATGTCAATGTAGCCATGAGCATAAAATAATGATTTGATCAGACAGGCTCTCTCTGTCCTACTCCTTACCAGATGCTGTTCGCAACACTGTTTGTTGTTTGTCAACTGAAAAGAAGATATTCAGCTATTTTTATATCATTAAGGCATACAACAGTGGACAGAGTTCTCTTCTAAAACAAGCTGGAATGCAAGTGTGGACTCAGCTCACTTTCATGTGAAACAAAGTGCCAACAGATAAGCTGGTTAGAGTCTTTACCGGAAAGTTCAAAGATTGTAGCATCTATTATTAGCGCACATGTAAATGCACCGACTTTATGTTCTTTTTGCTTACTGGAAAGCTGCTTCTTGTTCAATACATATTGAGAAAGGCTGAGTAACTTCAAAAGGAATGCGAAGCATTTTATAGAGGGTGAATCAATATATGTAAGTAGTCTGCTAAAATAGATCTAATGTCTTTCTGGGCAGTTGCCAGGACTCTGAGAGCTTGATGTTTCTTTGCCTGTCCCTTTGTCCCATAAATGTCCCTGGAACTTGATTAAACATGATTGATAGGGACACTTTCACAGTCCCTGGCACAAGAGATGCTTTAAGTGCATCTGTGTGAGCCGTAAGGACCAGACTGATGTTGAAACCGTCAGGGGCTGAAATATATAATCCTCAACGTTTCTGCAGTTGGAAGCAATACTTTGCATTAATAAAAAAAAGCAATGGATACTGAGCAGTGGGGCAGCGTAACTGAGTCAACCCTCAGTTGGAGGATTCGGAATTCCAGCATTCATGTCCATAAGCATCTACCCTGGGTGAAGTGTCTTTAAGCAAGACAGTATATCCCTTCCAGCTTTAGGATTGCTGTGCCAAAACTAAACCCTGACCTCTGACCTCCATGTGGAGGAAGGGCAAGTGAAAAGACAAGTCCTCAAAAAGATCAATAAAGTGTTGCATATTATCACATTAACACAACTGTTGATTTGTCCAAAGATTAGATGATGAAGTAGAAAGAAGTTTCTTTCACTAGCCCACTAGGGAATATGGTTAATACTGTCCTCCAAAAGGCACTGTGGCAAATATCTGCTCAAGCATCTCCCTTCCCCCAGGCTGGTGATAAGGGGAAACGGCCGTCGTCAGGTAAAATGACCCTTAATGCCTCCTGAATAGAGCGGCTAACTTTACGCGGTCAGGTCATTAGGGAGACAAAAGGGCAGGCCAAACAGCAGGAGAATACCCCCCCGACTACAGCCACCAATGACCCCCCCTTCCCCCAAAGGCAGAGAGCTAGAAGAACTCCAAATGTAGCCCTGCTCTGCCCCACAAACACTCTCCATGATTCCTTTCACGCTTCAGTCCTCTGTGAGCGACAGAGCATAACAGGACCATCCCAAGTTGGAAAGGAATGAAGCAAGTGGATAAATGCGGAATGGAAAAGTTAACTGGGATGTTTGCATTTGGCCACTGCTCAGCTGAAGTAATCTGAATGACTGAACGTGTGTTGAAACTGATAATAGTCCTGCGCAAACATCCTCTGCTGTCTTCAGGGAGAGGCTGACAGCCATCAGATTGAGTATGTTAACAATGTTTGCAAATGACTTGGAGGCCAGGAGGAGGACCTAAAGGATGACAGAGTTGAGGGCTTGAGTTCGAAAGGGGGAGCAGGAGCTGAATTTAAGTGTATTTACTAGTGACACACTGTATACGCACAAACAGCCCTGCACACAAACACACAGACATGCACACACACACGCACAGAATCAGAGTCCTGTCTCACTTGACCGTCTTCAAATATTGAATAAGCTTGCGGTCCAGACATCAAAGTGGTGTGGTGTTTGTGCATGCAGGCATTTATAGCACTGCTGAGTGACCACACAAGTACTTCTACACACTCACAGGCCCACAGTAAGTAAGGTAGACAGCCAGGCCTGGAAAGCGCAAATACCCAGAGCTATGCAACAGCGACATGCAATCCCTTCCTCTAAGGACTCGGTGAAGAATGTGGGAAGTGAGTGCTAAGTTGTGCTAACTGGGAAATGTCATACCTCTTGGTTTCTGCTTTCCAAGTTTAAACAAACACCAGTTGGCCGTGTGCCTTGATTCTGGCCCCCTCCCCCCAAAAGAGACTGATGCAAGGTGGTAATTTCCATCATACTAGCTTTGATTATTTTGTATTATCAATTAGGTTTGTCAATTTAGTCAAATATCAGCAAATAGAGAAACATTTTCATCACTTTTCCACAAAACCTGAGGTGATGTACTCACACCAACAGCAAAAATCCCAAAAGAAAAGCAGCAAATCCTCACATTTGAGGTTGAAGAAGCAAAATGTTTGCATTTCTGCTTGATAACTGGTTTGAGATTCACCGACGTATTCAGTGTACAAGCAGCTAATCGATTAATCAAATATTCGTTTCAAGACAACTAAAAATGTCAAGAAATCACAAGTAAAAAGTTCAAAAGAGATTTTTCAATGTTTGTCAATGGATGAACATTAGTGTGAGAGTCAAGTCCAGCCAAGCACATACCTCACTGTAACTAAAGTTCCCTAAAACTTAAAGTCTCCACTAAAACTGGCTTCTTCTATGAGTTGAGTGCCTGTCACATCCGGGGTCAGGTTACTCTGCCATGCAGGCCAACAAAAGGAAGCAGAACAAAAGGGTTCGAGCCCTGGCAGTGACTTCTGAAAGGCCTGCTTCACAGAGAGCAATAATTTCACCTCATTTAGAACGAGATCCCCGTGAATAATCTGCCGACATGAGAACCTGTCTCCCTAATGAAGTGTGCTCGGGTGAGTAAATGTGTGTGTCGGTCTTTTTGAAACTCCTCAAGGTAACCTACTGGGACTGACTGTTGTTTAGGATCCGTTCAGTTACACTAGCACAACCAAAATGGCTGCCTGGATGAAAAAATGTTTTAAATGACCCCAAAAAACTTAGAAAACAGTCCTGGCTACACTTGATTGACAAGTCATCTCTGAAAAATGGAGTAGAAATGCACAGCAGCAAAGACCCTGAGTGAGAAACTCGATAATTACCTCTAAGGTTATGATGTCAAGAGGGTTATGCTCATGGTTTCAGAATAGTTACAGAATTAATTGAAGGCCCTCATTAATGTACCAATGTGTGTGTGCGTGTGCGTGTGCGTGTGTGTGTGGTTGTGTAGTAAGAGCCTAGACCATTTTCATCCTCCTGTAGAAATAAAGAAAAAATGCAAGACGAACGTACGAATGTAGAATGCAAGTCTGGCATTGCCAAGTTCAGGACAACACAACATTTCAGCTCAAAGTCAAAGACTGTGTGTGTGTGTGTGTGTGTGTGTGTGTGTGTGTGTGTGTGTGTGTGTGTGTCTGTGTGTGTGTGTGTGTGTGTGTGTGTGTGTGTGTCATAGAGAGTGAGAACAGCAGTGTACCTCCAAACCCCCCCCCCCCCCCCCGCTCTTTCAGAACTCCCTTATGCTTTGATGAGCAGGCCACAACAATACCCTGATTCTTCAGAGACGGTGTGGTCCCTCTCCTTAATCCTTTCTCCTCCCAACAGATCCTCGTCCCATGAACTTGAGGGTTACTGCTCCAAGGTGGCATGCAACTGGGTCTCATTCAATTTTGTAACCCTCTGACCTCCGAAAGCATTTTTTTGGGTACCCCCTCACAGGGAGAGTAAGGGCAGAGCGAATGTCATAAGAGTCTAGAGCAGGGAGGTGTGCGTGCTGAGCTCAACTTCCGAGCATTGATAATCAGCCATGATGGAAGGCAGGTAGGGTGGGGAAGGTTCAAAAAGAAGAGAAGTCAACAACAAAGGGTAGACCCCCACCCACCTCCACATCCCACCAGAAGCCGGGCTCCGAGCCTTTGTCAACACTGATCTGAAAAGGAGAAGCTTTGGCGGTGGCCTGAGGGTGATAATTTACAATCTGCTCCAACACTGAGCGTGTATTCCACGATCCTTGCTGAACACCGCACAGGCAGATACAATGATGACACCCCCCCGCCACCTACCCCACAAGCTGAACTCAATCTCCCTTTCAATGCTTAATAAATGAGTCTGATAACAGTTCGTTCTCAAAGTTTGCAGTTGATGAAAAAAATTCTTTCTTCTCTACACATTTCAATTCTTGTTAATTCAGGCGACCGGCGGCGGAGAGGAGTGAAATTAAAAAGCCCGTCTGCTCGCTCTCAAGAGGTTTCATACTCTGCCCGGGTGCCTGAAAGAAAAGAGGCTGGTGCTCTCCCCTTCATTCATGTGTATGTATGCAAACCGAAGCACAAAAATATGACTCAGTCTGCACACAATTATTCAGAAACACATGAGCGCGTGCAGGTTTCAGCATCATCACACTCTGCACATCTCCATTATTGAAGCTAAAATGGAAAAAAAGGGGACACTCTTGGGAAAGGGGCTTTTTAATAAACTATCAGTTAACCGGAGACGGGAGGTGATGAAGCATCACCCTTTATCGGGACTGTCAGCGCTTCATCTCAAACCAGGCAGGTGATTTGCATGGTGGATCTCATTTTGGCTTCTTCAAAGGAGTGATGGCGGCGCTAAAGCAAGCAAATCCAAAACAGGGCTGCCGTGACGGACTGCAGGTAATCCACCAAATGTAAACCTCTAGGCAGAACACCTCCTGGCCAACAAAAGGGGCTCCTGGCTCTTGATGGCCACCCTTCCAACTTTTTATGGTTTTGATGTGGGGGGGGGGGGGCATTAGTTACACATTTGAAACAATTATTTTATCATTTCATATGATGTATTATATACATCCCAGTTACCATTAACTTCACTTGTTTCCAGTGCAATATCACTGTGTTCCTGGTGGATTATTCATTTCAATTTATTCCTTACACTCACAGACATTCTCAGGCCAGCTGCAACAGCACTAAATCAAGTGTAATGATCTCACTTTTATTCTTCATTTGCTATTTAAGAGCAATCAGCTACACATTTCGTCTCCCAAAGCAAAACCAGACCATAATATACACAAGGACCGGTGATGGAGTTGTTGATTATTAAAAACGACTCAACAGTTTCTTGAGCAGCTGCTGACATTTTTCCTGAAATGTTGTAAGTGACTCTTGGCCTGCAGACAGAGTATTTCAAACAGAGCCACTAAAAAGTCTCATTCTCAAGCCAAATAAAGCAAATAATAGACCAAATCTATTATTCTAGTGGTTCTGCAAAGTGACATATTGGTCTTTCTTACAGCCGACGATTGTTTTGGTCCTTAGCTCTAATTAGCTCTTGAGTGTTGTATGAGTTACACAACAGGCTAACATAAGCTGTGCTACAGCTACCTATAGATATACACTATGTTGGCAGCTGTCTTGATAAATGTAATCAGTTACATCAATACTCATAAAAAAAGTATAACATTACTTATGTATCCATGCAACAGTTGTCAACAAGCAGTCAGACAACAGTTTGGATGTATTTACTGACCGTCAATAGCTATCTTTACATTGGATCCTTTCAACCATCTGCTCCACTTAGCAGTTATTTTCCCTTTGTGAAGTCTTTTGTGATGCACATGTGTCCTTGTCAAAAGCTGATTCGAAACCCAATTACCCAATAACATGGCTGAAAAATCTGTGAGAAATCTACCAGGGGAAGACAGGTTTCTCTAATCCTTGTCTCAATTATGGAAACCAGGTTTCTCGTTTAAATGACAGTTGGAAATCAGCTTACTGGAGACAACAATCTGTAACTTCAGTAATACATTACTGCCTGACTGAATATCCATATTTATGTAGAGCCCTTTTCTTTAGCAAAACCATATTTTAAGACTTACACTAAACTGACTTGACATACAGTTTAACAGTATAAGTGCACCCTGACAGGTCGCTCCACCTAGCTGTCTTCTTACTTTCATACAATTAGCCTAAACAGAAATGATTATGCTGAGTCACTTTTAGTTTGGAGCACTTAGTCAAATCTGAGATGCTTTATGCTCATGCACGGGGCAGCCTGTTATTTGTGAGGGTGCCTTCTGTCAAAGAGGATCAGTGTTTGAATTGGGGTGTCTGAGTATGAAACGGGAATTGATGCCAGAAGAAGCTTATGTTAATTGATGGTTCTGTGCAGTGCCATGTCATACATGCACAATGCCATTAAGAAATCACGGGCAGACGGTACGGCAGAAGGCTGGCTGTGCCATCAGAGGCTTGTTTAAGTATTTAACATGAGAGTGTCTATGTGTATGTGTGTGTGTGTGTGTGTGTGTGTGTGTGTGTGTGTGTGTGTGTGTGTGTGTGTGTGTGTGTGTGTGTGTGTGTGTGTGTGTGTGTGTGGGTGGGTGTGGGTGGGTGCACAGACAAGGGTGTGGAGTTCATTATCAGGAGGGCTGTGTCTTCATGAGCACAGATGAAGTCCAGAAGCATTCAGTTTAGTCTACTGTTGAGGAGGCTCCCTCTCAATCCGTTATTCCCTGTCTCTCAAGACAACCATCTTCCAAAAAACACAATGAAGGAGGAGGGGTGGGGGCAGTTGGCAAAGTCACAGAAGCAGAGGGGAAGACAAAAAAGAGGAACAGGAGGTTCGAGGAGGGTAAAAAGAGAGGAAAAGGAGGAGAGAAATCGCCTCTCAACTCCTGCCATTGTCTCGATGTAAATAGGAGCTGATCAAGATTCCACTAGCATCGTAACCAGCAAGTTCAATCTGCACACATTGAACGGAGAAGGAGAAAGCTATACTGAGAGACAGAAAAAGAGAGATAGATGGAGAACAACAGTGTGTTTAAGAGTGACTCTTGTACAGATAGACATGCAGAGACAGACACCAGGACAAACAAAAAAGAGATTTGGTCGCAGTGGGGGCAACATATGCAGCACTTTAGAACCAGCGGGGCAATGAAAAGAAGAATGTACTTCCTCTTGGATGTACTTATGAGTAAGAGCACACACACACATACGTATATGCAGACATCCTACTTTAAACAAGAACTTAAGCACAGACAGTCATGGGCCAGCCAAGTGTCAAGAGTGTCAAATGCAAAGCCAACAGTCAAGAATCGTTTAAAAGATGTTTGTCTAATGCGTGCCACTGTAACAACTTGGAGCTTGATAAATAGGGAGACATTTCTTTATACTTCTACTTGTTACTTAGTTGGAAAACAATGTGGATTTCTGCCTTAAGGCACCAGTATACGCTGTCCGAAGAACTTGTCAGATATTTGAAAGGCTCAGGAAACCCTCTTTCCTCACACCTTTCTGATTTTAAAATTGGGAGGTTTACGTCCGACAAATTCTGATACATTTCAACCCGACAATTTGACATTCACACCCACGTGACACAGTGATTGGCTATGTGAGGGAGCTGAAGTGAAAAACATGTCAAACACAGTAATTCTTTTCTAGCATAACCTAGCCTTTATCCTCACTCTAAAATGTGTCAGGGTTTAGTTGGAGTGGTGTGAACATGCCTGACACTGATTTCACCTCTCAACCCCTCACACTCCCTTTGGCCTCAGGTAAGGCTAACTGGAGGCTGACCTGTTGCCTTTCACTCTTCTCTTGTTTAACTGGAATGGGATGTCTGGTGGCTGAATAGTCCTGCAGCAGTCTGAGACCTGCATGGGCCTGAGAGAGGCCATGGAAATCAACGAGTGAAAAAGTATCCGGGGACATTCCAGTTGGAATTTTGATCAAAGTCAACCATGTGTGGATAAGGCAAAAGAATACTGGTGTAATCTGTGTTGGCGGTGTTTCCTAAACCTGCACATGTCTCAAAGAACATTGCTCACCGTTGTATTCAGTCAATGAGTAAAGCTGCCGTAAAAAACTCAAAGCAAACACTGTACTAGAAATACATCAAATCCATAATCTATACAAGTCCAACCCAACCCAAATTATTTGCTTGGGTTTGTTCGACCTTTGGAGCAACTTCAGACGTTCACTCATTCATTTTCAAAAGAAAAGCAAATATTTGCAAGCAGCCAATAACACATATGACCTTTCACATTTTCTCATTTACTAAACACATTTGAGCTTCATGCTGGAACAAGTTCAACACTCGATGTTATACAGCACTTATGACCTTGAGGTAACGCTGCAGGAAGTCAAGAAATTAAGTTATAAATAACAGTGTATATTTGTCTTGTGATTTAAAACAATTCCTAACTAACGACTAATAGATTCAGTTTGCCTTCTGGAGCTACTTGTCTTTGATTTACTCTTTAAAGATAATCAGATGGTTTTATACCAGTGAACTGCTAAAGCAGCACATACTAATCCTCTAGCTGGAAGTCAGTTTCTATTTAGTTTACAGAGTCCTGAAGAAAATATATGAACATTTTAAAAAGTGGCCTTTGGACATCATAAGGCAGCCCTCCGGCGGGCTGTTATTATACATCAACGGGGTCCACAGGAACATCTCTGCTTAGGTTTAATGCTTGAGAAAATGACAACCCCTTGCTCATGAATGCTACATTTATGTACAGCTAATTTACATTAGCAAATGTGTTTTGAAAAATACATAATGGAACACACGTTACATTTTTTTAACAGCATAACAAGGAAATGTTCACATTAAATGTATGTGCAATGTCTTTGATTTATTCTCTTTAAAAATACCTTCTCCAGGTAACTGAAGCATGTTAAACATTTTAGGTTATGTCAAAGAACTGAGTTAAGGTTACGTTAAGAGTATGGTCTAGAAAAATACTTTGGAAGTATTGACTATTTCACAATTTATTTGTATAGATGGGTTTTCAATAGCTTTTTAAATTGAAGCACTGATCTGATACAGAGGGGTAGTTTGTTCCACAATGCTGGAGCTAAAACAGTGAAACCATGATCCCCTTCTGTTTAAAGGCTGGGGAACTTTTCACAACATTTGGTTTAAAGGTAATCAGTAGAATCTGTAATGGATGGGGAGACAGTGTAATTCAGTGAGGACTGGAGTAATGTGTTCCCTACTTTGAGAATTTGTGAGAAATCCTGCTACTGCATTCTACACTGACTGTAGACAGCCAACTGCTGCATCTTTTAGGCAAGTATATAATGAATTGTTGTGGTCTAAGCAGGAGGAAATGAGAGTGTGGATAAGTTGTTCAGCTATGTTTGTTTTTTTGGAGCATTGGTTTGACTGTGGCAACATTTCTGATTTGTAGATAGCAGGATTGAACACAACTCCTAACATGCTGATTGAGGCACTAATCAAAAATAGCTCTCAGGTTTCTGACTGTGTTGTGTTAGTTGTTAGTGGTCCAAGGTGGGGGGCACTGTTAGAAATATGATCAGGACCAATAACCAGGACTTCAGTCTTATCTGTGTTCAGTTGCAGGAAGTGGGAAGCTACTGAATCCTTAATGGAAGCAATGCAGAGAATCCAGATTGTTAGGATTTTCAGATAATAAATAAAGTTACATATTAACTTAGTTTGTAGCTGGCTTTTAACCCAACTCTGTGAGCTTGACAAGACTAATATCTGGCTACAGAAGATTGATGTTGTTTTGTCATTTACAAAGAAAAACTGCAGTGCACTTGCAAACTGTTTGTCCTATGAGGCACAGCCTAAAAAAGGAAACCTGATTTATCTACAATATTCTTTCTCTGACACCTGTCCAAGCAGGCCACATAGCCTGTTGGAAAACTAGAACGGTGCAAACCAAAACTCTCCACATTCTACACCACCATCCATCTCAATGCTCATATATTTCTTGAACAGCGCTCTCAAACATGTCTGCTTCAAGTGCTCTTCCAGGGCATGCCTCTACCCACTCGCAGCTCAGGGGAAAGAATCTGCTCTCTGAAAGATGGATGTAGTAACTTTTATCTGTAGTTGTTGCTGTTCCTCTCGTGGTCACAAGATACCCAAGGTACCAATATGGGGTATTTCAAAATGGCTGGCATAGTTGTATGGTAATAAGGCCACCGTGTTTGGGAAATACAAGAAGCTTCAGAGTGAAAATGAGGAAGAAGGAGAGGCCAATCTGGGCATACCTCTGGCAACAGTTCCCAGTCTGTGATAGAACTTGTTCCCTCAGGCCAAGCCTCTCTGAGGCGCCATGTTTCTGCTGGAAAATGCCGAAAGCTGCCTCGTGGCACTGGCTGCTCCTTTTTTAGTGTGGGGGCTCCAGCACAATGCAAGAGTGAAAGAAACAAAACCAATAATTTCAGAAATTGTAATTATTCTTTGATGGCCTTGGCATCAAAGAAAAGAATATCATAAAGCAACTAATGAGATTTTTAAAAAGAGCTCTTTAAAGGACGTGCTAATACGAATTACAGTAAAACATTTTCTCTTTCTGTCTGGCCAACAGTTTCAGTTTTATGTGGTGAAATTTCCATGGCCTCACCTTGATTCTACAGTCTCGTCTTTTTGCATCCTTTTCCTTTCGTTTTACTAATATAGTTTTAGTCACCCTTGTGTTTTTTTTTATCTTGTTTTCTACTTCCCTTTCTTTATTATTTTCCTTCCTTCCAACCCTTCCTTCCTCCCCTCTCCACTGGTCTGCCAACTCTCTCCATGCTCTGTAATCTTGGACTTCATCTCCTTCTATACTTTCTCCCTGCCTTATTGCCGGTCATTTCTCTGTTGCAAAGCTATTTACCTTCCTCATAGCTGCACTCCACCTGTCAAACAGTGGGGAAAAAAAGGATTCTACAGAGTATACTATACCAAAAAACAAACTAACTTCACTGAAGTCTTTCTTAATTTTGAACTGAAGTATACATTCTGTCAGAGCCTATAATATTTTCACTTGGTTCTTGATCAGCTGCTAGTGGCACACAACCTACTGCATGCTGATTTGCCGGTGCAATCATAGTTCACATTTCTCATTTTCTTCTGAGGGTTTGACTAACTTGTAAAAGATTCCTCTCAAGTTTCTCAGGCTGCTGATAAGGTCAGTCACATCCTGTAACATCATTTGGGTGAGAGATTCTGGCTTTTAATTGCATTGAGTTTATACTGTATTCATACCATATACATTTTTTATCATATGAGCCACTGAATGAGTAAAAATCTCACTCATATTGGTTAGGAGGAGACCTTTTTGAGTTTCTAATATTGTCCACTCAGTGTCCAAAAAATATACTGTTTGTCTATTTAGACAAGCAGCATGTTTGCAAGTGCAGCTGGCAATTGCTTATTTTAAACAAACAAATGGTTCATTTGGTTATGTATAACTACCATCCCAACCCAGAAAACCTTATGGAATCATAACTGTCTGGACTGATTACTGCAACCCTGAGAGGAGAGGATTTCAGCCATACATTACTTTACATGTATGACAGCACATTGTTGAAAGCAATCACAATGCACATACTGCATATGTTTATGTCTGATGTGTTATATCTGATGGTGAGATAGTTAAGTCTCTCTCTCTGTGTGTGTGTTTGTGTGTGTGTGTGTGTGTGTGTGTGTGTGTGTGTGTGTGTGTGTGTGTGTGTGTGTGTGTGTGTGTGTGTGTGTGTGTGTGTGTGTGTGTGTGTGTGTGTGTGTGTGTGCACACAGATACATGCTCAAGCTAGTGAGACATCCTCTGCCAGATATCTCTGTTTGTCTCTGTAAGCCATCACGTCCTTGCCATTGTTGGCTAAAACAACAGGGGCAGGCCGAGTGCCTCCCTCCAGCCAGGCAAATCTGTCAGCCTAGAGGGTGAGTGGAGAAGGAGGGAGAGAACGAGAGCGAGACAGAGAAAAGGGGAGAAAGGGGGGAAAATTCCTTCCTCATTTCTCAGGAGAGTTGTCATCTTAAGGGTTTGTCAGAAGACGCATATCACAAATTCCAAAACTCAGGAAAACAAAGAAAAGAAAATGATGACTGTGAGAATAGAGACAAAGGAGGCCAGGAGCAGGGAGACTAGTGGGGCAACAAAAGACTTGGGAAAAATTTAACGGGTGTTAAAGGCAAGAGTGTAGACATAAAAAACCCAAATCTGAAGGGTCAGCAAGTTGCTATATATCAGCCCTGGCGCCCGTAAAGGTGTTTAAAAAGAATTAATAGGCACGGGACACGGACACACACACACACGCGATGACAGACAGACACATGTGCAGGTAATCATCAGAATGTGAGAACATGATTGAAGATGACAGCTGAAAGTAGGAAGAAAAAAATAAACAGTTAATGGCAAACACAGAAGGAAACATGGAGGACAAGTCACAAGGGAGAGAGGGGTCTTCATCCTGAGAGACAGATGAGAGGGAGGAAAGGAAGTAACAGAGACTGGGGTGTTGTCCAATGGGGAAAAAGCACGGGAAAAGCCTTTACATCCCATAATTTGTTTGTGAACGTCAGACCCCCAACTGTCAAGTCTCCCCTACTTCCTGTAAGTGCAGCATTGTAATTGCATAGTGTTTAATCAGGCAATGCGATGGGATTAGATTCAAAGTAGGTATTATGTACATGATTTGTTTTGACTAAAGGTTCAATTGTTGCAGCAATTACATACCAACCAAATATTAAAACGAACTCTAACCCTCCACAGAGCCCTGACTTCACCCCGCTGAACACCTTTGGGATGAATTTGAACACTAACTGTGGACCAGACCTCATCGCTCAACATCAGTAGAAAAACTGTTGTACTATTGTTACTGTGGCTGAATGGAAGCAAATTCCTTCAGTCAAATTCCAAAACCCTCAGGACAATTTTTTGAGACAAGTGGAAGCTGTTTCATCAGCATAATAATGCTTTGTTCAATGTTTTAATAAAGAGGCATTCAACAACCATATGGGTTAAATGTTCAGGTGTCCACATATGTTTGGCCATTCAGTCATCCTGAGTCTCTCACCGACAAGGCTGACAGGGTTACGTTAATATTTGAAACTTAAACTACTAAGAAGCATGGAAACAGGGATACCAGCATTATATAAGTAGCCTCATTGGGAGACATATGGATAGTGGTATATAACAGGTGCATACCACAAGACAACAGGGAAACATGATAGGTCTATTTTACCAGCATTGGGTCAGTGCATCCAGAAGGTGCCAGAATGTGATTAACCTTTAAACCATATTCTTCCTGTTTTTGTCCAACTATGATGTAATTTCCATAAAATATAGCTTTTCTAACATCTGCTTTGATTTCAGTTAACTACTCTCTTCTCTCAACCCTGGTTATTTCTGTTGTCTAAGACGCTCAAATTAATGTCAGTTCATTAAAGGCCAGAAACATTATACATATATAAATACAGCGGGACATTGCTAATACATACACCTAGATGCAGCTGACTTTAGCTCAATTTTGTGCTTTCCATTAAAAGCAGAAAGCTCCGATAGCATTCTGCAAGTACACAAAGTGAAAGTCATAGTTTGTCAAACTATTTCCATTTGAAAAGTTTATCAAAGAAGTCCCTTATGTATCCTACAACAAAAGGATTTTTCTTTTTTTCCCCCTTGTTTCGTCTTGATCTGAGACGCTACAGAGTGACAGCTGAGCTGACCTAAATACAAATCACACCAGGGCATTTGTTATCTCCCTGGTGTCCCACCAAAACCCTTTTCTCTAAACCTGATGTTTTTGGCGTGTTGACAGTAAGTAGCCGCACTTGCCACAGCAGCTGCCCTGCTTCAGAAATGTGGTCCTAGAGCAGGAATTTTGTCACGGATCCAGTTCCCCTGAGGGAGCCCAGATCTCATGCAGACTGCTGCTCTGAGCTCTTTATGTCTAGGATAGGAGAGGGAGGTTTCCGGGTCACTGTACATCCAAGTCCCTGCCCAGAGCCTCCCAGAGCAAATCCACTTTTCTGTTTTTGAACTAAAGAAGAGTTTAATTGGGACTTTGACACCAGCTAACTGTAAACCCCTCTCCTTAAATCCAGGAGCTTCAAAACACACACTATTTCTAAAAAACTGTCAAACTGATTTTTTGAGAGACCTCATTCAAACCACACCTGGAAAAGGTGCAACATTGGATACCTTGTGCAAGATCATTTAAGAGATACTTAATCTTAAGTATCAAGATATTTTAAATGTCTTTTGTCCCTAACGTAGTATGCTAAGAAGTACAACAGGCTTCAGTGCTATACAAGAGATAATACTGTATACACATAAAGTATCTCACAAATAAAAACAATCATCCCCTGTTACAAGTATAAACTAACAAATAACATTAAATGTCTTAAGTTGACTTTTTCACAGGATACACAGTATATTTGGACAGGTTAGATGTTACATAGTATGTCTGTGTGTACACTGTGAGCATGTTAACGTGACAAGCATGTCACTACATGTAGGTGTCTTCGCACACTATCAATACCATCTATGATTCTTATCAGCATGTGAGTGATACACTCCTGGTTCATGCTGGGATTCGAGCCAAGGTGAACAGACTGTGGTTAAGTGGTCCGTTCCTCCTTTGCTCCCCTCCATCTTTCATAGCTTTTTCATTTCAGAGTCCTTTATCGCTATGCCAAGCAGGCTCTTCGCTCCTGCGTTTTTAATTAAAATCTAAAATGCGCAATAACTCTGGAGACTCCGGGCTAGCTGGCAAACAGGTCCATTGGTCTTGTTTCTCCCTTCAAGCCTTTGTTGCTTATTTCATCAAAGCCTTCCATCCAGCCTTTTACATTTGTCCAATTCCGTTCACTTCGGTGTACAAATGCTTCAACATAAGCCACACAGTGTACACAGATTTACCATGGGTACACCTTTTTAGAAAAGCTCTACAGCGAGTGAATTAACTCTAACTCTTAGAATATAGTCTAATCCATTCAAGGACCCTGAGAAAAATCCAATCCTCAAAGTCAGTCTTCTTGACTTCCCATGACTCCCAGAAGACAAAAGCCTGCTTGTGTAGACATGGACGGGATAAAGACCCCCAGTGGTTTAGTTCAGTCACCTGGGTGCGGCTGGGAGTGTTCACACACACTTTCCAGATCCACAATAAAAAGCCCTCCATCAACCCTTTGGAATTACCCACAAACCATGTGTTTCTTTACCTGGGAAAGTCAAATATATCGTAGGTTGTCATGATCCACTGTGCAGAAGTGATGTTATAATCTGCCTTTAGATTTTATTGGTAAGATTAAAACATGAGCAGGTGGTAGCAGAGCCTGATATTTAAATTACAAGGCAGCAAACCTAAGCTGAAATAAAAACTGCCTCCAATAAACTCAGAGGAAATTATTACACTTACATGACTTAAAATTAACCTTCAGGGAAAACAAGCAGATGCTTAATCAGAGAGCAGGAGCTATAATGAGATAGGCTACTGTTTTCACCATCATATAGCAGTGAAACTGATCACGAGGCACATTAGGATCTCAACAAAGCTTAGTTGACCACCTTTGCAAAAAAAAAAAACTTGAAGTAAACGTGGGTAGGCATTTCAACATACTCTCAACATCACATGAGTATCTTCCATGGCTTTGAGTCACTGATTAACCGTAGCTGTAAAGTGACCCCTGCATTTTTCAGAAAGTCTTTCATTGTTCTTGAGACAAGGGAGTCAACTGCCACGTGGATAATTGGCATTTGCGTTATGAAAATTTGCAAGTGGATACCATGGCTTAAAAACCAAACATGTTCACTCTTCTCCACGTTGCCCTTATCATTCTATCATTATCTCCTCACATATCAAGGTGAGGAGGGAGCAGGCAGCCAGGTAGGAGCTTGTGCAGGTTAGGAATTCCAGTCAATTTAGGGCCTCCTCCTTGCACAAACAGTGGGAAAAATAGCTCAACAGTTGAGGCCAAGGCTCATTCACTCAAGGAGCACTGGAGGAGAAGGAAGAGGGAGTGGGGGGGGGCTCAAACAGTCATCTCACATCCCACCCACTCCGAGGAGCATTCCACAGGACTGTCTGCTTGCCCATCATTAAGCAAGACCACCTGCTGGCAAATCAAGACCCCCATCATGTTCACGGTAAGCCTGGCTAACCCCATTACCAGTGAACCTCTGGATTGCTGTACACACAGATCATAAAGAGTCAGTGGTATGTTGAGCAGTAAAATGCTGCTCATTAACATCCCACAAGGACTTTTGATTGTCCAACCAACGCGACACTCTGGCTGCACTCAGTATTACATATTCAAATAGATGCAGCACAAAAGCACAAAGAAATGATCTTTGGTGCAGCTGTTCCATGACCATGCACTGACTTCTGACTGGCTCATCTCTCCTCTAAAAAGAGACAGATTAAAAAAATGGAGTGGAGAGGAAGAGATCACGACAGAAGGAAGAAACAGCCCTTTGTTGCTGTTTCTCATCAGGGCCTTGAGGGAAAGACTCTGGCATCAAGTCATCAAGAGCTGAAACAAAAGCAGCTGATAAACAGAGCAAGACAGATAAGATCTCTCGGTACGCTCAACACTTCTCCATCAAGAGGGCTTCCTCTCTTCCAAACCCCCAACGCCTTCTCCCTTTGTTGTCATCAACTCTGCACTAAGAAAAACAAAATGGAAATGATAATAAACACAGCAAATACTTTTTTGATCTTCTTTACCAAAATCTGGAGGACAAGACATACTCTTGAGCCTTAAATTGCCCCCTATGTCCATTTTTTCAAAACTATGACTTTATTTGTGTTTCCATAGACACAGCAAATTGGATCTCTTTGGTTCAGACGCATTATCTGTTAACGCTCTGCAATGGCACACACTACGATAACATTTCCTTGATTGGTAGCTTGAAGACTAAACAAAGGAAGAGATTTGGTCCCTCTGCTTAGCGGACCCGGCAAGGTGCAAATTCAACAATGCAGGTGAGGCACATTTTGAGTATAAGAGCTATACTTTTTTGCTATTTCAGTTTCTTAATTCACAGAAATGCCAGTGAGCAAATACGTAGAGATCAGACATCAGGAAACATTCAACATGGTGAATATGGTGTACAGCATTTTAAAAGGATAGTCACACTACAAGTGTTTACTGGGATCTTGTAAACACTACTCTGGGGAGGGCCGCTGCTTGGCAGATGAAACCCATAACCAAGTGATCGCACTACTGTATTGAGTGGCCCTGAAGTTCCACCGCCCAGTGCAAAGAACACAGGAGTAGGAGTGTGAAACATAATGCCTGAGGGGAACAATCTTCACAGCGCTGATCCAAACTCAAACAAAAATGCCACAGCAAACACAACATCCCTTGCATTCCTTGTTCTCACATGTACAAAAATTCCTGTTTTCATGCATTGTAAATTACTCATCCTCAGTGATGGAAATTAAGTTTTTGTTCTGGCATTCTTGCTAGGTCAACTAAAACTAGAGGATATGAACTGCAGCAGAGATTTGCTCTTGACTGGTAATGTTACGGCATGTCAGCCACTGTGGCTGGTCGGTTGAGCAAATTTACCAGCCACTTCACAAATTCTCTGGCATTTGGCCGATGGCCGATGCTAATTTCCAACTCTGCTCATCTTACTTTCTTTCGTGTCTCTGTTCTTCCCAAAAGTCTCAGTGGCAATGAGCTCACACAAACCTTTTTTTCTTCCACCTCAGATAATGCGCCTCCCGACCTAACTTTCTGCCAGGCATTCCTGAGTCTATCCTAGCTATTGAAAATGTCAAGAATGAAGAGAAAGCAGAGGAGGGTACAATGAGTGCTGTGGCAGGTAGAGTCTTGTCTCGCTGCTGACATCCCACAGTCTCCTACGGTAGTGGTTGCACAGAACGGATGGGATCTGACTTGACTCTTTTAATTAAAACGCTGCACTGGAACAAGCCTCAGAGCTCATTCTCCACCGGATGAAGGAATGCCAGCAAATTATCAGGGCCAGTTTTACTCCCCCTCAAAAAAATGCAGATTTTACGGTGGGACTGAACCAGACAATGATCCCAGGATATTACATATTGGATGGTCAGTGCATGAGACATTTCAGAGCCTTCTTAGGAAAATGTACAATCCTTTCAGATGTCAACAAGATTTCTGTCTAACTTTTACTTGTTGACTTCTTGAAGTATTTCCTTACTGCTATTCCTTCAACTGTAAGGCGATATGAGAAAAGCAGGTTATGTGAAGTAAACCCTCTTCAAATACAAAGCCATGAAACAAAAAGGGCACATTCTAGACAGTTTGTCAGAGCCAAGAAACTCCCCTTTCCACAACAGGAGTTCCAAAAGAAGAAAAGGGGGCTGAATAAAAAGGTTACCAGTGCAGTGTTTCGTGCCTGGACAGACAAACAGAGGAAGTTTTATACGTATGCCAAATGCAACTTAACACTGCAAACAAGCTCCATCCATTGGAACATCCTGCCACCCATAACTGTTCAGAGGAAAATACCCAGGATATAGACCCTACAACCCCGAAACAGTGATTGCCCCAGAAAGCATTTAGCAAGGTAATTTGTGCTCTGATTCATTTCCCGACCAGTCTAAGTGTTAAATTCAAACTTTGAACAGCTGCCAACATTGTCAAGCACCAGTAAAAGTTAAACAGCAGCAAGCTCACTGCTCACTGGCATGGGGGCACAGGCTGCTACAGTCTCATAGTCCTGCTGATTGCTAAGATGTATTAGTCATGGCTGTACGGTTTTTTCTCTTACTTCAGGTGCACAGCACAGCATTCAGTCTTTTTGATGACGTCTTTGATGTTTTGTGTTTAGCGTTTGTTTGTCTTATGTGAACACGGGAAAATATGTATTTCCCCCACAGTCAAATGTATTTGTTTTCTGTTACTGTATGTAGACTGTGGTTACAAGTGCAATAGACACACTGTGTGTCAATATGAACTAGTGTGTGGGCATCATTCACCCTGCTCTCATACACAGCAGGGACATTTTGCTTGAAGTAATATATCCAGAAACTCATGCCTGACACCAGGGCTTCTAGATCATATTCCCCAGGAGCTGAGAAGACCACGTCAGCAAAAGAAACAGGGAAGGGGAGATGGTGCCTGGAGGTACACAAGGCCGCTGCTCCCATCTATGATCCTCACAAACTTGAGGTCAGTAAACAACAAAATGGACAAGCCAATGCTTGACAAAAGCTTGGCTTCACACTCTCAGTACCACACTCCACCTGTGAAATTGAGGGTTTTACTCTGGTGAGCACATATGTGTCTTTATAAATGATCAGTGGTGTTGTCAATACACAGTGAATGACGGGATTTGTGACAGAGACATTGAGATCTTGTATCTGACTCTGTGATCATTCTACCTGCCCTGGAAATTTGAATGTGTGCTGATGTTTGTGGCATATGCACCTCGCAGTGGCAAGGCCATGTGAGCAGCAGCAACAAAATCCAGAGGCCCCAGCAATTGTTGTTGGAGACACGAACCATTGTAAATTGAACATAATGATGCCGGGACTTAATAAACATGTGAAGGGACAAAAAAGGAAGAATGTGTTGGACAAATGCTTTGTAAATGTGAAGGGAACATTTGTGTCAAGAATAAGACTCAGATCATAATGTGGTTCATCTCAATTGAAAAAGCAGTAAACCAAAGAAGAAAGTAATTTGGTCACAGTTTGGTCATCTGACAGTATCAAAAACTTAAAGCATGTGTTGACAATACTATGTGGGAAGAGTTTCATCATGGTTGCTTGGTTGAAATTTCGACAGTAATAACAGGCTACATAGACTTTTGTGTGTCAGTGATACCAGCTAAGAAGATAAAAATCTATTCCAATAACAAGCTGTATATAAGTAAGGATGTTAACCATATTATGAATATGTGTTAGATTGCCTTTAAGAACAAGGACAGAAGGGAATTAAAGCGTGTGGAAAAAGATTAAAGGCGGAACTAACGAGAGGCTAAGAGGGCACGCAAGCTACAATTAGAAGAGGCTTTTAAAAGCAACAAAACCAAACACTTATGGACACTATGAAGGGGATGACTGGACTCGGAAAGCATTAGTGGCAGATAATTAGGAAGTTTTTGCAAATCAACTGAACATGTTTTTTCTCTAGGTCTGATAAAGGGAATAATTCAGATCATGTTGTTTGCATCCTTAATCCAGCTGTACCTGTGTAATCAGATAGAATTGATGTTTCTGTTGAGCAGGAGTACTTTTAAACATTAAAACAGAGGAAGGCCACAGGGCCAGATATCCTCAGTGCATTTATTCTGAAAAACATTAGCAGCTATTTTTTATAAGACTTCCAAAGAAAATGATTACCATTTGTTTTGTTGTTTGGTGAAATCTGTTCTGTTATTTATGTGAAACAGTGTATGTCTTGGGGCTCAAAAATACATTTTTAGAAAAATATTCTGATAATACAGTGAAATCAAATAAGAGCCTGACAAATTACATCACATCCAAAAATGACTTAAAGGAATAAAAATACTGAACTGCTGAAGTGCAGATGTGTAGTATAAACAACTATAATGTTTCACACAGATCACTCACACAGCATTTCATGTTTCTTTAAACAGTCTTTTGTATAAATTGTGAGAACCTATGTGTCACTGTAAGCTCTTACACCATCCGTTATATGTGTAAGTGTTAACGCATATTCACTTAATAAAATGGCCCAGCTACAAGGTGCAAAGGTCAGGAATCATCCCTCAACTACCCAACCCCTATCCTTACAGTGTTTATCAGACACACGCACCTCAAGGCTACACTGAGTTGGAGCTTCGCCATGGCAACAAAGCTCCTGAAATGACTCAGGTGTCCTTGTTTCATGTTCTGGGAAAGTTTGACTATGTGAGCCCTTAGGCTATGTTATTTCAGCAACCACCAATGTCCTTGCTGCTTTAAGTGATTTACAATTACTGTGAGTCTTCAATCCACATCCCAATACACCATACGGAGACAAATCACAGACAACTGACTGATTAAACAGTAAATATAATTCCTGATTGGCAGCTTAATTAATTCCCATATGTGGTTGTGTTCTTACTCCCAACATGTCCTGTATATTTCCATACACAACTCATTCCATTCACAACTGGCTGCTTACCTTCAACACAGTGCTCCACATCTTCCAGGTTGCGCAGGGTAATCCTCATCAGACTTGAGTTGAGCATAAGTTCGTTCTTGTGTTCTGGCCCCATGGACTCCAGGGCAGGATTGAGAAAGAATATGCGAGTGTCACCCGTGGCTACTTGATTGTCGCAGATCCCAGGGTTGCCAAAGCCGCCAATCATCAGCTTGTTGCCGCCATCCAGGAGAATTTCACGGTTGACTTGTCCCTTCCCTTTCAAGTAGCGCCACACCCTGACCTTAAGTCGAAAGACAAGAGAAAGACAGGTCACATATTAAACATTTCGTATGTACTATAAGATGCTGTTAAGATATTGGCGGCCCCTGTTCAGCTCAGGTTTATCTGAATCATGGTATCACTCAGTGGCATCCCCCCGAGCATGCATGTTTTTACGATGACAGGCTGGTGTTTCTCTGATCCTACTGTTCAAATCTTTACCAAGAATGTTCTTTGCACCTGTGCTGCCAAAATATCCACTGACGTGGAATAACAGTGACTCATTTGTGATTCTTTCTACTGGAATAAATCTCATACAAAGGAGGCATGCACAGCTTTTGTCTAGCTGCAGGAAAATGTATGTAAAACACTTAAGGCAACCGTGGATAGTGCACCACAGGAAGTGCAGCAAAGGCTACTTTATGCATAGTCATGGGAAAGCTCGACCCTTCTGTGACATGTTAGCTGTCTTGACTCATTTTAGCAGTTGATATGGGTTTCTGTTTCCAGAACAGGAGCCGTGTGCCTCTAATCTACTCCACTCATTCACCGGGAGACGGAAAGCAAGTGGGCGCTGAGGAAAAGAGCAGCAAGAGAGCTGACCAAACACGACTTGTTTATTTTCACAGATTATAGAGTGGTCTACCACAAGTCCATGATGGTGCAAAAGTTTCACCATGAATGACCGTAGAATGAGAACGGAGGAAAGCTGCTTCCTGAGTGAAAATTTGCTTATTTGTGGAACAGTGGATGTTTTTTTTTACTGTGTGTTATTATGTGGTTGATTAGTCAGAGACATAATTTCCCTTTGATATAAACAGAATTGGAAAATGTACACACATAGGTCTCACATAAGTAACTCATAACAACGTAATGCTTGACTACACATCTTTATTACCTTGGGTACACCCTGTAGCAGTTGTCAGTGCTTTCTACTGAGCAAAAAAATCACGTCATTGTTTCTCCCAACCTTACAGCTCTTCCCTAGTTTGAGATGAGGTAAAAGTGTTAATCTTCTACACTACAGAATAAAGTATTATTCAGAATAGTATCTTTGCAGCCAGTGACGAATGATAAGTTCTCAACATTCATTACTAGAAATCAAATGAGAGATGCAGCCAGAGGGGCCAGTGAGGGGACAGTCTTCTGCTGCAACATGTTTGGGATGATTACATGTCGGTTAGGCCTCCCTTGTAGCTATGTAATTGGTAAGTGGAAATTACAAATAAAAAAAACACCATCCCTATCTATTTCTGAAGGCGAAGTGGATACACTCTCAGTGTCTGTGTAACCGCTGCCAAATGCTTCAGAGTTTGTAAAATGTTTTTCGGGCATGTGTTGATCCCTTTGAAAGAGTTGGGGCAGAAATGGCCACCATCAGCTACACGAAGATAAAAGTATTAAATAATAATGTGACTTGTAACAGTCCACATTCGTCCGCATTAGTTTTTTTCGTGCACGAAGCAGGTGTCTTTTCCTTGAGGCAATGCACTCTTGCGGCCAACTTGGATCGTTTCAGAAACCACATGAAAACTCTTACCTTGCAAGAATAGGTATTGTGCACCGGGTCCATGTTAATTATTTCGTCCACTGTTCCGGTCAAAACTACGTTGGCCTCCTCTTCCCTGTCCTCCAAGTCTTTCTCTGGGCAACTTGCGGTGCAGCGCTGCAACAGAGCCGCGAGCAACCCCGCCAGGAGCAGCGCTGTCCGGCCGGCCCGGACTGTCCGCTGGGAGCCCATCACCACCACACGGATGTAACCCAAAAAAAGTTTACTTTGCTAAAATAAAATTTTACCGCCCGGTGCTTCCGAGAAACAAAATTGAAAACTCTTTTCGAATTGCGTTAAAAAATTTAGCCTCCTTTCCACAACTTCCCTACGGACTACCAGTGTCTCTTTCACTCCGCAGCCCAGCTCCCCGCATCTGCAGCCCGGGTTAAAAATCCCTCTCTGCCGCCGCCGGCTGGGAAACTAGAAGGGAAGAGAGGAAGGAGGAGGAAGGAGGAGGAAGGGGCAGGGATCTCTCTCTTCAGGAATGCAACTGCACTTCTCTCTCCCCCTCTTTTCCCCTCTCCCTCTCTCTCTCTCTCTCTCACACACACACACACACACATTTAGTGTGACGCTGCTGGATTTGCATGCAATCTGAATTGCTGATCCCACAAGTGAGGGTGGTAGTGGGGCGGGGGGGTTGGAGGGCTGCGCGCCGGGATGCCTGCAGAAAGTGGCTGTCCAACGCCGCCCCCAATCGGGCAGTCAGTATCCTTACCTCTGGTCCCCAGCAGCAGCAATCCAAGATGCACTAAGCATCAGTAGCAAGGATCATATGTTTTCCTTGTAGAAAGTTTCATACCACTATGGATTGCAGTGTGCAGGGTATGTGGTCACTGCAATATCCTTTGCTTCTAAATGATGTATTTCATAACAGAGAAGAACTCAACAACCCTTTAAGCTCATAGTTTATTATCTATGTTAACTAATGTGTAACACTCAAGAAGTAATAGTACATTGTCAATGCAGACCTTAAATGCAGAAGGAAGAAGAGCTCAGATTCTTATAGCTTAAGGAACAATTTTGACACTGACAAAAGTTTAAAAAATACATTTTAAAGGAAAGTAGACACACCAAGCAGTCTGGTTTAAAATTGGTGTTTAAGGATTTGAGGAATTCCTGTATAAAATCTTTCACAGATAAAAACAAAAACAAATGTATTGTTGTCTGTCATGGTCATTATATTATTTAAGAATAAATTGTCCTGTAAAACTGCCTGCACTGCACTGTATGTAGGAAGTCCAACCTGTGTCTTTTTTTCTCCTTCAATTTTCCATCCTCTGCTCCCTCTGGGGATACCTGGACCCTGCTATAGGACCACTGTCTGCAGTGAAATCCCTGTGTCTTGTAAGGTTCACCACTTATGCTTATCGGTGAAATACACTTAGAGTGGGGAATGAATAATAAATAGGCCTTCAAAGATATGCCTTCAGTCAGTGTGATCAATTATAAGATGCAGCTCACTAGACTGTCTGTTTTTTTAAAAGTTTTGGTCCAGAATACTGACCAGCGATTTGTTTTGTTTTTCCATCATTCAGACATGGCTCTCAGATGGGATTTTTCAAAAAGTCCCCTGACATAAAATATAAATAAGGAATTGCTTCACCTCCAGACATGTATTGAGACATATAAAACACTCTACTTTGAATAATAATTGGTGTCTGATGTGTTCAATTACAATGTCATAAATATGTTAAATGACATCTATAAAAATGTAAACATGGTTTGTATTAAAAGTTTAACTGCTGGACACAAGATGTCTCCTGCTTCACTGTAAAGTCCATTCTCAGTGTTTGTGCACTGGAGTCTTCAAGTTTCTACAACACAATTCTGAAAGTAGTCTTTTGGACAATGATCTGCTCCAAACTAGCTGTGATGTCACAATTTTCCTTCCCCTTCAGCAGATGAATGTGAAAACAGTCTTACAACATTAAACTCTGCACATACATCATTCTGAACATCGGAGCTCTAAGTATAGTAACAATAAGAAAAGCACATTTAGAGTGGATGTTGTCTTTAATAAGTAATAACCATAACTTTTAAAGCCACTCTAACAAGTATTTTTTATAGTAACAATTGATTGATGTATGTGTAATGTGAATGGTGTTGCTCATAGTGACTCAGCTCTATGAGCATTTTAGCATCTTTTAACTGATTAGTTTTATGGCCCACAAATGTGCTGTTCTGGTAAGATCTCATCCACCTTGTTTCCAGACAATATAGGGGGCTGTTTTCAGCCAGCAGGCTTTGACAAACTGTATGCCACCTGCTCAGCATCAAGCAGCACACAGGCATAGTTACAAGTTACAAGCTAACCAATGAACACATTCATGCACTTACCAGCTAACAAGCCAGATATCTTTATAAATGGAGAGTGAATATTGGACTTACATTTGTCAGCTGGGAAGAAACAGTAATAAATGCTAATGTTTCTCCGTTTCTGCTGGATGTGTAAAAAGGCAATTGTTTGCTTACACATTTGCCATTAAACTTAACAAGGTGATTATATGTCAGTCATATAAAAAAAACATGAATGTAATCCTTAAATTGGAATTACACTATAAAATTGTGACTTCCTCAAAGATGTTTTCTAAGGACCTAATTTGCACTTTCCAATGTCACCATTATAAAACCTGAGTTTCAGTTCCCTATTTTAGATTTAAACCTCATTTGGATGCATGAATTTGTCCCTCAATATCACACTGGTATGATTTACAGTTGGGTAGCACTGGGATAGTACAGCATTCAGGTTTTAATCTTTTCAAAACAATATTAAATATGGATTATTTTAAGTAATTTTGGCATCTGATAGAATGATTTTGAAAGCTACAAGCTGTAGATCTATGACTACTGTGCACACCCTATGTAAAACTAACTGCATGATTGAACATCCACATCAAACCTTACTGAATAGGCGGATGGTAAACTCACGCTATGTCATGTCACATATCATTAAAGAATCCCCTTATATCATAAAAAATTCCCATGTTTAAATCTGTAAATGTTACCATATGGCTATTTTGTTAGAGCTCCTATTTAAGAACAGACAGTGCGTAAATTTCCACTCCTCAAAAGCTGTAATTTTAACTACCCTTCTATTCCTGGGAAAATGACAGGCTTGGTTATGCACAGTTGCTAGAGAGGATATTTGCAGAAATTTGTTCAAGTCGGCCTCAGCTCTGACAGCTGAGTTAACCCAAATGGACAACTGTCTTTTGAATGAAAACTGAGTTTTTTCATCTATTTATACAGATGATGTGTGGATAAAATTTATACAAATGCCTTTTACATACACTATTCCTCTGGTCATGTGCAGTTCAATCAATACTGTTGAAGCACGAATAATCCACCAAATGAACAAATAATCTGTGACAGCATCAAGACATATGACCTGGAGCTGCTCTGTTGAAAGTAAATAGCAGACTGACTTTGTGGTCTTAGAGACCATTTTCATTGGCTTAAACATCTAAATGAGCCTCATTTGATTGCAGTAATGACTAGTTTGAACCCAAAAGTACACCCAATTCAAAAACACTTTCATTGCATGTTATTATGTATTATAAATTATTCTTAATGTAGATGTGTGTTGGTGTCGGACAGGATTCAG
The DNA here is from genome assembly GCF_963691925.1 of Scomber scombrus. Classification (NCBI taxonomy): domain Eukaryota; kingdom Metazoa; phylum Chordata; class Actinopteri; order Scombriformes; family Scombridae; genus Scomber; species Scomber scombrus. Next base: position 7,941,320 of record NC_084979.1, read on the forward strand.
CGCTGTAATTTGTGGACAAAATCGGATCTTCTTTTGTGTCTGGTTTTGTAAACAGTAATGAGTGTAAATGAAACTGTATGGTATTTCCTAATCAACGCATTATCTACAAAGATAAAATGCACATCCCTGTTAAAGGGGTAGTGTGTAGAATTTAGTGGCATATAGTGGGAAGGACTTGGCAGAAATGGAATATAATATTCAGAAGTATTTTTAAATCATGTATAATTCCATGAAAATAAGAATGGTTGTGTACAAACCAAACATTGGCTGTAGAGTGGGTCTTTCATGTTTTTCATGATTTTGACAGCCACCATAGGTTCTCCTACATGCTTGGAAGGAGGGGAAGAAGGGAATTTAGTTGGTTGTATCCACTAGATGCCACTAAATCCTACACACTGGTCCTTTAAGTGAAAGTATTTCATTCAGAACCTATACGGTATGTTTCACACATTCTTGAAGCTGCACAAATCAATTTTGGTTGACAACCATGCACGCTAACTGTAACCGCACCTCCAGAACCCAACCGACCCATTCAAAGCTTTAAAATACTCTACCTGTGCAGGCTTGTAACTCTCTTATAGTCCAAAACTAACTGTACAATATTTACTGATAATGAGCTGTGCAGGTATAACACTGTGTAGACATGCATGCAGCATTCTGCATACAGTGGAACTCACTATTTGATGCAAGACTGTATAGACCTCTATAAATAGTGTGGTTTAGACTGTCTTTTACAGTACAAATTTAATCGTAATGGTAAAATTCTTAAATTGAAAATTCTCCTAACATTAATGAATAACATAGAATACATATAACTTCCATATAAAAATATACCCTTAAATATTAATTAACTTCTTCAATCATAGTAAACTAACACCATCATCTTTAGAGTGATATAATGAACAAAATAATTAAATTAGCAGTAGATTTTTGAATTAAGTATGCTTACAAACTGAGTATACTGCCAATTATTATCACTGAAAAGGATTTAATCTTTTTTTTTCATAATAATAAAAAAAAGAATTCCCAAAGACCCCATTTATGATAAATGACAAATGTCAAAAACACGGCGCTGCTCACCTCTTTCTTCAGATGGGAGGAAGGCCGGCCGGTGGTTCATTATCATGGTGGGGGGGACAAGGCTGCTGGTCCTGGCACCAGAGGCGGGGACAACTGAGTTAGTATGAACAGCTTGCTAAAAGTTTACCTGCATGAATTAAATGTCAGCTGAAAGAGGAGTGAATTACAAACTCTCATTATTTTCTGTGGAGACATTAGCAGTTACTAATGTTACGGGAGCAACAGTAACATTAGCCTGTTTCACTGTGGACTAAGTTTAGCTAACAGGTTCATTTCCATTACTCGTGGACTCGACCCACCTTTTAATGAAAAAATGGGTGACATACTGTCGCCCTTTAAGTTCTGTGTCTTGTCTTTCTTTTATTTGTTTTTCCTTTTTTGGAACGCTGACTGTATTTTATGAATGAATTTGCTGGGACATTTTGCTAACCTAGCACTCCTCCTCACTCGCATTTCGCTGCTAGCAGGTGAGAAGGTGCCGCACCTGGTTTGGATTCAGGACTGAACCATTCCATTTAAAGAGAGGGGGTGTTTGGTAAATACAGAGATTTTGGATGGTTTCGTTTGCCAAAATCAAGTAAAATAAACCATTGGTTTGATGAGTACAATGTACATAAAATATCCTTTTGATGTATATGTAATGAATGATGATAGGTTCATTTAAAAAAAAATTAACTTACATATTAAGGGACTGTCAGTAACGGGCCCTTAGAATCATCCTAATTTTCCCCTCCTTGCAGGGCAAATAGCAGCTAGTAGCTAGCAGTAACATAAGCCGGTATCAGCAGTCGGTGGAGATGGAAATAAAGCAAGGAGAGTGAATTTTACATTCATTAGATGTAAATAAACAAAAACCCGAAAGAATGATAATGTTACGTTGTATTTGTAAGGCAATTGCTTGCTAGCCCATTCACCATAACAACAAGGTAATATAAAATGAGATTGTGGTCTCAGACTTGTGGATCCCATTGCAATATGGCAATGTTTAGTTTACAGCTTGTTCTGCTATATTCTGCTAGTTTGTAATGTGTGGCCATATGTGCCAATTGTGTGGCCAATTAAATGAGTTAGTTTGAAATATCCCTTAAGATGTTTTGTGGATACGGAACAAAATGACTAGAAAACCTGAACAATCATTTCCTCCCACTTCTAGTTCTCTCCTGACAGTCCTCCTCCTCCCACAAATATTTGAATACAAAAGTTCAGAAAGTAAACAAGCTTAAACAGATATTTGACTGAAAGGAGACATCTTCTAGGCTTTATTGTGAATCAAAGTGGAGGCAGATGCAATAACAGAATCCCCTGCAGAGGGGATTTACTGGCTGACATGAAGAAGATACACTCAAAAGGTTTGGGAAGCCCTTTGCTTGGACTTCTTTCTCTCTGCATACATGTATGTGAGTTTGATTCTAGTCGTTAAAAACACAGATAAAGTCAGACAGTGTTAGTTGAATCACTCGACAGCTCTACAGTCTTGGAACATGTTTTTTACAGTCAGAGCAAAATTATTCATATTTCTAAAAATTGCAAGAGAACAGTCAGATATGAATTAGTCAATCAGCACAAAATACTGGCTCTAAGGAGTGTTCTACTTGTCTTGCCCCTGCATTGGTCAATCTGTACTTTTCACAGTTATGACAATGAGGGAGCCTATTTTTATCATCTATTTTGATATGCTACACTTTAGTGAGAGTTGATGACTTGCACAGAGGAACGGATTGCAACTGAATAGAGTTGACTGTACTCAGACGCGTGTCACTGCAAAGAAAGACGTGTAACCAGAGATGGCAGCCAAATTGTATGCAAAACCCTGGGGCTGCGTTTCACCGAGAAGCAGCTGCATAGCTGCACCCCGGTGTATCCCTGCATCATGGTCCACCAGAGAATCACTGCAGCTCAGTATCGAAAACCAATCCAGCCTTTGAGCTTGTGTTAAAGTCATGTAAGTGATACCTCACAGTGCATGCTACATAAATAATGCACCACTCCTGCTGAAGTTATTCATTGTCTTGGTCTTCAGTTTTGTATTCTGTTTCAAACATCCTTTATCCTGAAGGTGTCTGTTCATTTCCTCTGCTTAGTATAATATGTTTTACATTGCTCTTATAGATAATGCGCAGGCACACACCCACTTGGAATTGCCCTACTTGAAACAAGCATATATACAAAGTACTCTCACACACACACACAGACATTCCAGCACTATCAAATGAGGCTGCTGTAGCTCTTTTGTTTTTCCAGAGAACAGGCCCAGTCCCCTTTATCAGGTATCAGCATGAGAACAGAAGAGTGAGCCGTGCCTGCTTGGCATCTATCTGACTCAGACCACAGACACAGTGTCCAGTTTCTTACAGTACACCCTGTACAGCCATCGTCTTTCTGCTGTCTCCCAGTGCAGCAAACCTGGCTGGAGAAATAATACTGATGAACTTATCCGGTGATGAATTTACCTTGTGAAATGCAAGTCATCATGGCTGATGTTTGTATATTTTTATCCATGCATGCATTCATATTCAGATGTCTATGTGAGTAACATCATAAGGATGGAGACGATCAGATGCATGAGACATGACATGTTTTTTTTTTTCATTATTGGAAGTTTGCCTTTGTTTGTCATGTTGCCTTCATGAAATGGATGGTTGTACAGTGAATAACATTTGTTTAAGGAAATTAGACGCTCCACTTTCATGTCTGGAAATATGATTTGCTTCAAATTTGACCTTAACATTTCCTAACTCCAATTCCTTTGCATGTAAATTATACAGTACTTAAGTCAAAAGCAAGATATTATTATTAAGAAACTACACACATTTAAATCTTGAGCAAACATAGTACAGAGACACCAATGAATTGTAATGTCATTAACCCCTTTAAAAGATCTCAGGAGGCTCCAGGACCCTTCCAGTGAACTGATAAAATAACCAGGTCACCTGTTTTCCTTCACTCTAACGCCCTCTCACACTGAAGCAGGCCCCTAGGAAGAACATGCTTTCTTTTGATTTTAATGCGTGAACAGAGATTACCTAATCAAGCTTCACAACAAATGCTCCAGGATGAAGAGAAGCTACATGTTAGTAAAAAGGTAAAGCAATAACTTAATCTCTGTATGATTTGTTGAGAGGTGACGTGTTGCAGACCAAGGCCTTGCAATGATCAGGGATTTTTTTCCCCCCCAGTAGGACCAGTCTGCTATGATCAAACAGTGGTGGAACACATGTTCACTGTCAGGCATCTGTGCTGGTTCTTGGTTCATACAAAATATCTTGCAGCATTGTTTTACTTCTATCTTTAATATTCTTGCCATAAGGGCAAACATTTACATGTGCTAGTGTGTGTGAGACACTAAGATTTTCATTAGATCCATGTTGAACTGACATATATATGAAACGATTATAGCGGCTCACTGCATTTGCATAAGAAAATTGCTTTTTTCAGTTGTGTTTTTCTCCACAATTCAGATCTATTTTGGAGCCGTTAGACTGCTTGGTAGAAAGTTCGTTTAAAGCTGATTGGTTTCCCAGAAAGGTGTAGTTTGTCATTCACAATAATAGATTGTTTGGTTTTCGGCACTACATATTGGTTCTTGGACTTACTCATTGCAAATGTGTTTAATTCTGCTGTTTATGTATATTGATGCAACTAGTGCTAAGCTAGTTTTTTTCTTTTTACTTCCATCTGATGGAGATGTATTGGAAGTATTGAAAATACGGACACATTTATTTCCAAATGAAACTTATAAAAGGTTCCCTTTCTCCATACCGCCTACAGACAAGCAAGATGAGAAGTTAAGGAGTATAAATGAGGTGTTTTCCATTGCCACATTATATTCCTCCAAATGCAGCACCACTTTCCCAAGACAAACAGTGGAGGTAGAAACGCTGCAATGAACAGACTGTGTTTAGCTGTCTGACAGTTTGCCAGATGGCCCTCTGCTTTGTGGCGTCAAGTCTAAACAGGAGAGGTGGTTTCACACCTGGTTTTATCCCTGTGCATTTAACTGGAATGTCAGATAGTTCAATGCCCTGTGGAGCCTCTCCCATTTCTTTTTTTCTCTCTCCGGCTTTTTTCTTTTAGTCTGGAGATCTGCAGCTTGAGACCTTGAGCAGAGCTTAAAAGTTTGTTGTCTGTGTCAATGGAATGAACAAACAGGTACATATTCACCATCTGGGTGACTTGTGGTGGATTCTCACGGGCCCCGTCTCTCCTTTTTTCTCACAGCCAAACATGTAGTATCTTTCCCACTGTTCATGTGAAAATGCAGGCCTTACAGTCCTCGAGGTTTGCTACCATCATTAGTATCTGTCTTATCTGAATGGATTACCATAGATAAGGTTGAGTGGAGACAAGATAAAGGAGTGTCAGTGAGGAAGACCATGTAGACTGTGTCTGCTTTATTATAGATAGGAAACTGGATAAAGTCCCCCCACTTCCTCATGTCACACAGGGCGACTGTATTGCCTCCTAGAGTGGATTTAATGTGTAAAGTTTCCACACAAGCACATTATATGTCGGAAAGAGTCATCCTCAAGGTCATTTAAAGGTATTTTCTAAGTCCATGAAATAACAGAAATCCTCATTGTTGGGATTACCAAATGCTAATGTCAAATTCATTATGTCAGTATGAGCTTCCTGTAAATCATTATCTTCAAAACCAGCTGTGAACGGTTTACTGGCCATATTGAAGGCAGTGAATGATAGCGAGCCAGCTTCCATTACTATGAGTTGGGTACGAGACCTCTCCATCCATCTGCTCCAGCTCCCGCCCGTTTATGCAGAGTGGCCACAATTTACCAACGACCATTTTGTCTAATGGATACCATTCATTCATTCCTAGCTTGCTCTTTGGCGGGCGCTCGCCAGAATCCATTAGGAAATTAGTCTAATGTGAACGCCCACGACCGCGCCACTGCAGATGAATGGCAAGATCAAAACCTGTCTGACTCCAAATGATTTAGTCACCGCTGCTGAGCTGATTTTGTATTCTGTACCTGCTGGCTATTTCTGTTGCTAGATGTGTAATGAGATACCAATTTGAAATGAAACTGACCACTCTAAATCACCATTAATGGATTATGTTATATCCTCTCTGTTTGATATATTGAATCTCTCCTTAACAACAGGATTTCATAGGAGGACAGTGGTCTGAAGGAGAAATTCTGAGTAATTCTCCTGTGGAAGCGACAACACCGTTTTGAACCAGAGGTACCGGTGTCCACTGTTATGCTCCCTAATTAAGGACTTTTTAATGTACATGATTATCATTTCCATAAACTGGCCTTAGGTTTTCCCTGCACAGCGATTCATGGATTAGCAGAAACTTGATCAATAGGTTGATTCTGTGTGTGTGTGTGTGTGTGTGTGTGTGTGTGTGTGTGTGTGTGTGTGTGTGTGTGTGTGTGTGTGTGTGTGTGTGTGTGTGTGTGTGTGTGTGTGTGTGTGTGTGTGTGTGTGTGTGTGTGTGTGTGTGTGTGTGTGTGTGTGTGTGTGTGTGAGAGAGAGTGAGTGACTGCGCGCGTGTTTATGTAACTGCCCTTCCAGTCAGGGAGCTGAGCAGTGTGCCAGAAGACAAACTAAGCACTGTGACAAGAAACTGCAGCATCATCATCGCATCCTCCTCTGCAGACTTGTTCAACCCAAAATGGCTGTCTGGTTGCATTAGCTAATTGCACACCTCACTGTCTTCATGCCACTTTTTTACCTTTTTTATTTGACCAGCTGTGCTGATTCAATACGGATGGTCTAATGATTTATTTCTCCTGCCACTACTGAGATCGGATCTACTTGTATGCAGCAAAATGATAAGATTGAGGAAAAGCCATTATAAATCTTACAAATTCACAGATCAGATCCTCTTCCACCAAACATCCAACACTGTGCGTTGAAAACTGTTGGTACAGTTCTGGCTTGACTATCGTGGTATTTCTATATCTAAAAAGGGTGCATGATGTTTAGGTTGGGCTTCCTGCTATTCATGCCAAGTCTGCAGGATGGGAAGCCAAAATTGCAGGCCTACCATCATCAACTTCCACTTCCAGAGAAGGTTTTAATGGCAGTGCCATAGCAAAGAGATCCACAGGCGTTTTGCCCACGCAGGTGGGTAGATACATACGGGCCAGGATACAGTTTTGGCCAGGTAGTGGGTGAAAGCTGCCCCCAGCACTGAAAACCAGATGTTACCTTGTGAATCTTTGCCCAGGAATCTGTGACTCATACCGAACCCTCCTTCTGCTTAACAAAAATCCCTGCTGACAACACGTGACGGAATGAAATAGGGAAGGGGGAAGTGTGTGAGTGTGTGGTGGTGGTGGTGGGGGGGGGTTAATCATGAAGTGCGTGACAGGGGGAGGGAAGGATGAAGGTGGGAAGGATTAACAGATGGATGAATGGTAAATGAACAAGGTGGGTGTAGGAGTAAACGCAGGAGTAAGCTCACCTTTCCAACCCCCCCCCCCTCCCTTCAGTCTAGATGGAATGACAGGCTCCATCATAGGGGAAATATTACAAAAGTGCAGCTGAGTGAAGGGACAAAGCAGGAAAATAAACAGGAATGACGGCGGGGGAATCAAAGCCTCAGACTGATGAAAGTGCGCCCAACATCCTGTCTGTCACTAAGCAGAGGAGGCCTGTTAGGACAAGAGCCTGTGAGGCAGTGAGTGTGCATACATTTGTGGTGTTCAAGTGGTTTTGTGTGTGTGTGTGTGTGTGTGTGTGTGTGTGTGTGTGTGTGTGTGTGTGTGTGTGTGTGTGTGTGTGTGTGTGTGTGTGTGTGTGTGTGTGACAGCATGTGTGTTTCATCTTCCTAAGGAACTCTTCCCTTTCTTTCTTTCTTTTTTTATTTCTGGCACACACACACACACACACACACACACACACACACACACACACACACAAGCTCTCCAGTGAAAGCACACGTCTAAAAGAAAGGTGGGTCTTGCTGATTGAGTGTGTCGATGTCTCATACATGAAATATGTCTGGCTCGGACAGTCTTGAGAGAGGGAGGGGGGCCCTTGGGCACAAAGGTAGGGATCTGCTCCCCTTCCCAGTGTTGTTATGTTATGTTTGGTTTCCCACCCCCTCAACCCTCTCATTTTCTCCGTGTAAAGTGTTGTAAGGGTGCCAGGCTCTCTTTGCACTTCTCGTCCCTCTGAAAAACCGCATCGCACACGCACACACACGCACACGCACACACACACACACACACACACACACACACACACACACACACACACACAGTCACAGCATTACACATTATCATACATTTGTGTACATACAAAGCAGGCACATGCGTACACACTTGCAGTGTCAAATGCACTCACACAGACACACACATTGCTCTGCTTTGAGTTTTAATTACTGAATCATACACCAATTAAATCAGCAATAAAATGTTCATTGGTGACATTTGTGATAATATTATTTTTCAGTCTTTGATTGCAATCTGTGTGAATGTTATTTTGTTATTTACCCTTTCCATCAGAATGAAAGCTTATGAGTTTATATAACTCAATGAAAATCTTAATTACTACAAATAATACAACTGTGCATGCATCAAGGTGAATTAAGTTCCCGATTCACTAGAGTGGAACTGAAACCGCTGCTTACATGCTTGTACCAAAGTGAATTGAAACACAGGTAATTTTAAGACTACTTTTAACCAGATTCTTGTGTTAACCTTCATATTAAGTGGTGGTCTCTCTTTTAGAAGCTATTTAGAAAAGAGAAAGCTTAGTTCAGCTGCAGTTTTCAGTTCCCTAAATGAAAGGCTCATGACACTTTAACAGCTTGAAAAACATTTTGACAGGGTCATAGTAGCAATGTCACCTGCTGCTTTCACAATCAAATTATTACACCGAAGAGGAAGCTAGTTATTTTGTGATACACTGCAAAATACATTTTCTTTTTCTTCTTTTTGGTAATGATCGTTTTGCCTGAGAGTACTTGAAGTCAGACATGCTGGGAGTGCAAAATCATTCTTCACATCATTGTCCAAGGTTGAGGGGAAGAGTCAGTTGATACTATAGCAGCTGGAGAATCTGGATTTGTGGCAGATGATAAATAGATGTCTTCAGGGTATCTTGAAAGATGGCTGAGATCCAGCTCTTTTAAACAAAAGAAGCATTGGATCCTGTCAACACAAAAAGTGGTCTGATGGAGAGAAGCCAGGCCCAGCTAAACACAGACAAGACAACCACAGTGAAGACAGGCAAGCCTCAGACCATGGCCAAACATCATGACCCTGACATAACATGGGACAGTGGAGGTAGGTTGGATCTGGAAAATCTCAGGAAGATAAAACATTGTTGGAAGGCTCCATGTAAGGAACACTCATTCTACAGAAGCTGGATACTTTGCTTCATCCACTAATCTTAACTATCAAAAGGCTGGCTACTGACTGCATTAATCATGGTCACATTACATCAACTTTCCCCCACATTTTAGACATCTAGAATCCCAAAATATATACTTACATTAAGAGATTATTTTTTAGATGTACCCATTTGGTTAGACCTAGGCCACTTGCTGTATGTATCATATCTTACTACTGTCAACAACAACTAAAAGCCAGTGATAACAGCAAATTCTTAAAAAAACAGCCACTGTTACAGCCTGAATTTTATCGTTTAAACAAATTATTCCCCCTTTTGCATGGGACCTCTTGGAACCTCCAAAACAACCCTTCATCATCTCCACACTCCAGTGTGGCAAATACTGATATACCTGAGCCCTTAAAAGAATGAATGAAATGTTTGTTTGCCCGTGGCAACATCTTACCTTACCATGACCTCAATCTAATGATGGCATAAATGTAGAAGGCGATGGTAATTATGTTCTTTTCAATGATGAAAATGTATTTGACATTTACAGTCCAATTTCCTTTAACTGAAAAATAAGAGAGCCCAGGTTTAATTGGTGTGTTGCACTGTGGGAAATGTCACCGCTCAGACCTGGAGCTGCATTAAGTGAGATATTGTGTGTTCTTACAGTAGTTCTACAAGCTTATTGTTGACCTGGGCAATGTCTCCCCCCTGAGGCTGACAATGATTTACACTGTGAAAGAACAATAGCCACACATGTACACAGTAAATGTATCTAAAGCTATATTTTGTATATCCAGTTGTAATGATCTCATTTCACGCCAGTTTATTTTGTTTTATGTTTTGTGTGGAAGGTCCGTGCCATTTAGTTGCTTTTGATACACTCACATTCTCATACATTGATTCTGAATGTCGACAGCCATGTATGTGCTCATACACCATGCAAGCATCTCTATTACTGTAGCACAATGACCACTACTGTCTTGTAATTCTAATAATCATATATATTTTATAATAATCTAATAAATGTTTTCCTGTGTTATATGTGCCTGTTCTTTAAAAAAACAACAACTTTAAAGTAGTTTTATGGGTGACAATTACAAAAGAGTGCAAACTAAAAATTACTTGAAAAATAATGTTGTGTGGGGCCTTATATATATATATATATATATATATATATATATATATATATATATATATATACATATATATATATATATATATATATATATAATGGCCCCACACAGGTATATATATGTATGTATCAGTCATTTGAATTAAAGAGAGAAAAGAAAAAGCACAATGAATAATATTCTCTATTCTCTCTTCTTCTTTTTTAAAATTCATACATCTACCCTGTACCTTACCCCACATATTATATTTCTAATTCTGTCAGAATGGAGATTCTGAATATGTTACCAGTGTAGCAAATAAAAGAACCTTTCAAAATCTGTAGCAATGAATCAATGGGTGCACTCTTTCATATAAAGCCTGACCTGTTCGGTGATATATATTCAAACCAATTTGCCCAAATTATGTTAAATTTGTCCAGTTCTGATCTGGAAGAAATAGTCATCTTCTCCATCGTACATATATTATGCATTACATGAAACCAATCCTCAATCTTAGGTACCTCTGTCTTGAGCCATTTTCTAGTACTGTAACGTCTGTCTTATTTGCAATTAACATTATCCTGAACATTTATTTTCCTCCAAATCTTGTGAGTCCTTCCAAAAGTATAATACCTCAAATGTAAGTGGAAATTCTACCTTCTATACATTTCTTTAACTCCTGCCAGTAAAGGCTAGGGGCAATCCCAGAAGACATGGAAGTGATCAGCTTTATTTGCTCTGCATAATCTCCAACACCTTGTATCTTGCTATTTTTTCTTTTCCGGTGTTATAAAAAAAATCCTGTAATATTTTTCCATCCGTATTCCCTCCAAGATAAGGGGCAAGTTTTTTTATCTACTTTTGCTCATTAATCTCTTCCCATTTGTCCACTGATAACACAATATTAGCCTCTTCCTCCCACTTCTCTTTTATATATACAGTGTATCATTTTCCACACCTGTGTATAGTTTCGAGATTAACTACCTACCCGAGTCCAATTAATATTTTATTAATACTGTATGGGAACGCCATCTGTTGCACTACCATGAATTTTTTCCATCTTGCTAAGTAGGATGCATTGCACAGATTCAAGAGTGTCTTTACTTTTGCAGTTTGTTAACAACTCTTTAACCAAAGGAGAGCTAACCTCCCTTAATTCTCAGTAATCACAAAGTTCTGGTCCTCTATCTTTTTCTTTGCCAAATATATCTCATATCATATCATCATTTTATCCCATCCCATGAAATCTTTATCTGTTATCTCCACTGGCTGAGTCTGGAACAGGTACAGTAACCTCGGAAATATGTTCATTTTTAATCATCTCAACTCTAGAGGTGATGCTTATCATATGAACTGGACTCTATCTTCCAATATCAGATTTCATTCTAGAGAATAACAGGTTGTAATTGATGGATTGTATATCTACTTAAGTCTTGTGGTGGATTGACTTTACGATACTTTATTAGTTTCCAGACCTGGCCTATAATTAAAACTAAAACCTTTTGTTTTTTATACATTTAATAGTAGACCATAGTCTGTAAGAGTTGACAAAAGTGCAAGGAGGGATAGGTATACCAAGACATTTGTAAATAACACTATCTTCCGCAACCTTCCACATTTTATGATTTAATTTATTTCAAACTTAAGCTCAGAGTTTTAAAAAAAAAAAGAGAGGAAGACTTGCTGAGAAACCCTGACAACAGCCACTTTCTTGCGTGATAGAATTTGGAAGACTCCCATTAATCTTGATCCTAGCTGCTGGTTTATTCACTCTAAGAATTTCATTGTACAAAGTGAGTAATTTCACATATGACAATAAAGCTTTTGACTTTGACTTGACTATTAATTCACTGTGTCTCGATTTGTTGCTCTGCTTCTACAATCTGTATATTGAATGTGATAACTCTGGAAATGTTGTCATCAATCTCAGATTATGTCTTCTCACATGAAAATAGTTTTCAAATCCTTCACATATTAAGAACTAGGGTGAATAATTGCTTGATATAAAGAAAATTGAGTTCCTAATGCAATCTATGTAGAGGAGTATTAGCAAGCCTGGATTAACTTGCAAGGGGGCCCATTTCATGCCCAATTTCACCATCCTACTCAGTGTGCAATGTCAGTCCTACTCAAATAATACATGGGCCCAAAAACAATATTTTTTTAATAAACAATATCAAGACAAAACTGAAATTGATGTTATTTTAAATAAACAACCAGTACAAAAGATAATTATAAGATTTTGAGCTTTACTTGCATCAGTAGTCTAGAAATGTATGGCTGAGTGAGGAATGTACTGTATATGTGTGTTAAAGGAAGTGAAATGTCGAACCAAACCATAATGTGGAGATGAGAGAAAAAGGGAAGAAGAGGGCTGGCTCCTGGTGGAACCTGGCAGATGAAGTAATATAGCTGGACCTACCTTAACCCTTAGATACTGTTCATATTATACACCCTTGCAGTATGTTCCAGGTCAATTTTTGACATGGTTTGAGAATCCCCTCATAAAAAGGGTCTATATCAAATTTTGAACCACAGATCTGTTTAGAAAGCACCAATAGTCGATCTGACTGATCAATAAATGATGTGATTAAACCTTGATTATAGTTTCAGAGAGCAGAGAGAGTGTATTTTTATTTATACCACCTATTTTTGGAGAAAAAACACCCTATCACACTATTTGACCTATGACATGAAAATATAACATAGCAATAATGATTTAAATGTATTTTATTGAAAATGAAAATGACAAGAATTTTATGGAACTGTGGGGTTTATTGTATAACCATTAGAGCCATCAGTCTTCACTGCTACATCATTAAAAGAAATCCTCATAACTACTATCTTATTAAAACTATTAACTATTCATTTAACAAAAAGCCATGTCAATAGATACGAGTCAAATTTGACCCAGAACAGCCTCAATGGACAACAATTTGTAGCACCTGCACAAAAGTATTTTTGTGCATTTTGGGCCACTTTATGAAAAGTAGCCACATTTCAGGGTAAAGGAGATTTGGGGTGTTTTTACAGCTGTCAAATGTCTAAACGGGTCAAATTTGACCCAAACAGTATGTAAGGGTTAAACTCTTTACCATGCCTGTAGTTCATAATTAAATCAGTAGAAACAGTTGACACGTGGTTACGCTGGTGCCATGGGGGCCCGTTTTGGCAAATTGGTAATTCAGCCCTTTTTTGTAATAATAATAATAATAATAATAATAATAATAATAATAATAATAATAATAATAATAATAATAATAATAATAATAATAATCATCATCATCATAATCATAATAATAATCATCATCATCATAATAATAATGCATTATATCTAAAGGCGCCTTTCAAAGCACTCAAGGACACCTTACAAGGCACATAAAACACGACAACAGTACATCAAACAATAAAAATCAGGTAATATTTAGTGCAGAGAAAAAGAAATAAGTACTTATCTTTTACATATTAAAGCAGGGAAGAACATGTGATAACATACAAATTGGCTCCTTTGCATTCAGGTGTGCCAGAAAGCCATGTCAGTGAGCCAGTACGCACAATGCCCTGGAGATTGAATACCTGATTAAAGTGCAGCCATCATCAATATTATTAATTAATGTGATTTTAATATGTGTGCCATGACAAATATCCGTTAACTGTACTTTACTTTATAATATAATCCTACATTTAACTTTATTTTATGTACAGTATGGTAATGACACGTTCAGGTGGTGTGTTAACTCATTTATACACACTACAACCCCTAGATAAATTAAGTGGAGTAAAAAGAAAGTAAGTGTATGGGAATAGAAGCATAAAGTCAAACAACTACTAATATTCAATTGTGAGTACAATAAATCTGTTCTCAGCTGCTTTGCGCAAACTGCGCAGCTTTACGCAGACTGCGCAGCTTTACGCTTGTGACGTTTGTGACGTTTGTTGTGTGTCCTGCTGGAGTCAGTCCAACTTACCAGTAGAGATACACACATACAGCTAGCTCACCTTGCACTGTACTAGCCGTGTTGTCGTACAATGAGAGATATCCTACAAGAACCGAAAAGGAATTAAGTGGCCGACTCTTTACTGGGAACACGTAAGTTGTATACATTTGTTACACTTCACCTCGTAGCTAACAGTTTGCTACATTATGTAGGTTAACGTCAGTGCTAGCTAACGTTAGCTAAACAAAACCAGCATGATACACTGACTGGGCTGTGAATTAGCCTACACCAAACCTATACTACCTGGACTTGTCCGGGTGTGGAGGAATGCTATATTTACAGGTTAGCATTGTGTTTCTGTTTGGTATATGTGTGTTGCCTCGCAATGTTTACAATTTATTTCACTAGCTAACCGGACGTGCTAGCTAACGTTAGCCGTAACGCCTGCAATGTTGACCTGGTGTGTTACCACCTCAGGGCTACTATTTTGTGCCTGTCAAGTATGTCATTTATACTTCATTCTTTGTTTGACAGTCTAGCACGTTGTACTCAATACATATTCATTTTATTTGTCTCCTTGCAGATAAAGTCGTCCAAATGGTGATCATGTCAGGCACAGCCACTGTGCTGCAACAGTTTGTGAGTGGCCTGAAGAGTCGAAATGAAGACACTAGAGCAAAATCGGCCAAAGAGCTGCAGCACTATGTGACTACAGAGCTCAGAGAGGTATGAGCAAAAAACATATGTGGACATAACATGCATCTGCCGTGAGGGTATCATTTCAGTATGACTGCACCTCCCCACAGGAGCTGGAAGAGTGATCAGCTGTTTACACGGTGTTTCAGGAGTAAATATAACTCCACAGTTCCTTTTTGTTATAGATATAACATCATATGCAGGGATAATAAAAACAAAATAGAGTACCTATTTCTAGATTGGGTATTTTCTAGATACCCAGTTGTTGCATTTTCCTCTTAACTGTGTTTTGTAATACTGGTTTGTTTGTGCCACCCACAGATAAGCCAAGATGAAGCCACTACATTCTATGATGAGTTAAACCACCACATATTTGAGCTGGTATCCAGCTCTGATGTGAATGAGAAGAAAGGAGGAATTCTCGCTATAGGTAAACTTAGAATAAATAAATGTTCTTATTTAGTTACTTAATTTAAATGGTGTATAACACTATACACACAATGAACCTGTGACAGCACATACAGTATATGCATTAACTGTGATTTGATCCTTTGTTCCAGTGAGTCTGATAGGAGTTGAGGGAGGCAATGCCACCAGGATCAGCCGCTTTGCCAACTACCTGCGCAACCTGCTCCCCTCCGGTGACTCTGTTGTGATGGAGATGGCCTCTAAAGCCATGGGCCACCTGTCTATGGCAGGGGACACCTTCACTGCTGAGTATGTGGAGTTTGAAGTGAAGAGGGCCCTGGAGTGGCTGGGAGCAGACAGGAATGAAGGCAGGCGTCATGCTGCAGTAAGTGATTAGCAAAAAGCAGGGAGTGTGTTGTTTGTCGTTGAAATAACACCACTTCTCGGTGGTGTTTACATATGATGGAGATGAGGGTAGAGTACAATTTCACTCATGGCTGTCCAATTGCACTGTTGCTTTTTCCCCCCCTCACATTGTAAAGCTGAACTCGTCATGTGGCTCGTGGCTGGTCTTGCTTTCTCTGGAAGGCTCATTGCCTTTCAGGAGACAGTGTTGCATTTTGCTTGTAATACCAGTGTCCTTTAGGATTAAAACATTAATACTACTCCCTACGTTATTCACCTTCCTCGAGTAATTTTCCTTAAATAACATAAACCCTACAGTTTATAAAGCCTTGCTTGAAATGATCTACTGTTCCAGCTAACAAACTGACACTTTTTTCTTCATTGTTAAAAGGTCACTATTATTTAAAAGGGGCAGCAGTGAACATCAGTTGTGCAGCTATACATTTTTATAAATTCCAGAGGGTTGAACTTTATATAATTGGAATGTTATTATTGCTGCAGGTCTGAAAAGTACAATGTTACCATTTATTTACACTTTAAAAGAGCAAACCTAAGAAATGCAATTAATGACCAGTCACAAAATGGGATTCTGTCTGTTCCAGGTGTTGGTGTTGAGGGAGCTGGCTGTGAGTGCACCCACCTTCTTCTTTCAGCAAGTGCAGCCCTTCTTTGACAACATCTTCTATGCAGTATGGGACCCTAAGCAGGCTATCCGAGAAGGGGCTGTGTCTGCCCTGCGAGCCTGTCTCATCCTCACTACGCAGAGGGAGACCAAGGAAATGCAGAAACCACAGTGGTACAAAGTATGGCATTCCACCGTTATCCTGTCCTCAAATAAATATTTCTCATCAGTATATGTTGTATTTGCCCGGGGGAAACCAATGTCCTTGTAAAAGCAACACGGATGCCTATTTTTCTGTGACAGCAAACCTTCGAGGAGGCAGAAAAAGGATTCGATGAGACTCTGGCCAAAGAGAAAGGGATGAATCGTGATGACAGGGTCCATGGTGCTCTTCTTATCCTCAATGAATTGGTTCGCATCAGCAGTATGGAAGGAGAGGTGAGAGTTGACTTCACTTCAGAAACACTGTCACATCCAAAAGCAAAACATTCCACTCACTGTCTTGTCTCTCACCAGCGCATGCGCGAGGAGATGGAGGAGATCACGCAGCAGCAGCTGGTTCACGATAAGTACTGCAAGGAGCTGATGGGATTTGGAGCCAAACCCCGCCACATCACACCATTCACCAGCTTCCAGTCGGTGCAGCCGCAGCAGTCCAACGCTCTTCTGGGCCTACTGGGCTACAGCACACCTCAGGGCTTCCTCAGCTTCGGAGCCACGCCAGTGCCTGCCAAGAGCTCGCTGGTGGAGAGCAGATACTGCCGCGAGCTGATGGAGGAGAGATTTGACCAGGTAGATTTTACAGCATGAGTGTGATTATGATAATTGGTTAAGATGACAGTTATTGTGTTCAGAATTTAATTTTTTTAAAATTCACAACTTGTGATATAAACTGCAAGTCTTGTTACTGTTGCGGTTACTTCAGTGATAAAGTTAACACTGTGCTACTCCCTTTGAATAGTGCAGCAATAAAAAATGTTACTGAAGCATTAAAGTGTTCAATTTTTGTTTGCACTGCAAGGGAGGTGCTAATTGAACTCATGTACATTTCAAAGATGCTGTTTGTGGTGGTGTTACACTGGAGTGGATCACTTTGTAAGGTGCTGTTATTTTGTCTGCCACTTATGTGGGGGTTGATTACTGAATCAATGCTTTAACAGGTGTTGAGCAGGATTTCATAACTCACTTTCTGGTCCTTATTTGGATTAGAAACAGTACTCTTTTTTTTTTTTTTTTTTTTTGCCAATACAGGCTACAAAGTTGTTTTCATTTTCAACATTCAAGAAATAGAAGCTGATATTTCATATCAGAAATTAGGCGGAGTAGCTCTCATAGTATAATAGAGGGACCATGAAGGGATTAAAGACACAAGCTCAGTGCTGTTTTGAGCACCACATAAATCATACTTGACATAATTTTTCATGATGTGATTTGTTTAGGTGTGTCGGTGGGTGCTGAAATACAAAACCAGTAAGAACCCTCTGATCCAGATGACCATCCTCAACCTGCTCCCACGCCTTGCTGCCTTTCAGCCAAATACCTTTACAGGTGGGACCAGTTAATGTTTGAACATAATCCAAGATCCAGTTGAATCCGTCTTGTGTACAGTAACTTGCAGTCATGCATTCTTTCCCATTATTATATCGGCTGGGCTACTTTGGTGGTCATGGACAAGAAATGTAAAGAGATCAGGAGCACTTTTTGGGCCTCAGTGGGCTTTGCCGTAATAAATTTGCATGTAATTTCTCCCAGTCAGTTGATTTATGTGTTGCGGCATATACAAAGCCCTACATATGTGTTAAATCATTCACGTTGTGGTTTTTCCATCCACTGTGCAGACCAGTACCTGTCAGACACTATGGGCTACCTGCTGGGCTGTCTGAAGAAGGAGAAGGAGAGGACAGCAGCTTTCCAGGCTCTGGGGCTGCTTGTAGTGGCCGTCAGGGCAGAAATCCAGCCGTACCTCTCTAAGATCCTTGAGATCATCAAGGCTGCCTTGCCACCCAAAGACTTTGCACACAAGTTAGTAATTATGAACATGAAATTGACTCTAGCTACATGTAGTATTTGTATGCTATAAATGGCATTTCTTCATATTCAGATATACATAAATATGTTTAGATTTGCTTCATATGTTTTTTAGAATAATTTTAGTTTTGTAGGTTTTTGTTGTGTTTGATGCTGAAATCTAATCTAAATTTACAAAACATCTTGATTCCAGTCGTGGCCGTATTTGGGTAGTATTTGCTCTATGGTGCACCCGTTTAAATTAATTTTGGGAGTACATATAAACAAAGAGGAAACTTAACTTTGCCTCTTTCTTGTTTCATGTGCACAGGAGGCAGAAGACCATGCAGGTTGATGCCACAGTGTTCACATGTATCAGCATGCTTTCCAGAGCCATGGGTCCCAGCATCCAACCAGACATCAAGGAGCTGCTGGAGCCCATGCTTGCTGTGGGCCTCAGGTAAGACAAAATGCTTCCACTATAAGTCTGTATATTTTTAAAAATAATTTCTGACAGTTTATACATGGCAGTTTTTAAATGTAGTTTGATTTACACTTTAAAGTTTTTAAAGTTATGTATTGGTTTGTATATAAAAAAAATAACTTCACTTAACTTCACTACACTTGTATCCCCTCATCTAAAGTTTATGGTTATGATATTGTGTTTATCCATTGTATAAACATTCTCTAATTGTGTCCCTGTCCATTCAGTCCTGCACTGACGGCAGTTCTGTACGACCTGAGCCGTCAGATCCCCCAGCTGAAGAAGGACATTCAGGATGGTCTGCTGAAGATGCTTTCCCTGGTGTTGATGCACAAGCCACTGCGTCACCCTGGCATGCCCAAAGGCCTGGCTCACCAGCTGGCCTCGCCGAGCCTCACCAACATCCCCGAAGCGAGCGACGTAGGCAGCATCACACTGGCCCTACGCACACTGGGAAGCTTTGAATTTGAGGGTAAGAACCTTAAAAGACCTGAAGAAAAAATATTGGGCCTAAAGCAGGACGCTGTAAATTTTCTCTTAATGTATTTCTTAGGAAATCCAGGGACAGAAAATCCACAAAATGAAAAACAGGCACAGAGCACCAATTCTGTTCCATTGCACCAAACTCCGTTGATTAATTGTACCTTAAATTTGGTTCCGTCAGTGAAGAAAAAATGATAACTTCCAAGTGTGGGTAGTGGCATAATGTCCCAAGGAAATCATAAAACATGAAAAGACATAACTGGCGCTGATAATGTGTTGGTGTCTGAATGAAATGTTGTGGTTTTAAATTAAGGGTATGAACCATCAGGCATAAGACTAGAGCCACAGACAGTGAAGAGAACACATCAAAAAGAAATGATGAAGTAATTAAGAAGAACTGCAGAAGTTTTTGAAGAGTTGGTGATCATCTGTTCTCTGGGCTGAACCTATAGAGTTTTAATCAACATGCCGCTGAATCACATTAGTAGATAATTACGGATATTTGGAGTCAAATGTAGACTGATCTATCTGTGCACTCCATATATTTTCCTTGTTTTTTAGGAGAGAAATGTTATTAAAGAAGTAATAGTTGAAGGAAATGTAATCAAATGTATAAACACAATCTGGACACAGTGGTGTTAATATTTCTGTTCACTGCAGCAGCTGTCAACACATATGTATTACATTAATAGTAACAAGGACCACAGTGTATTGGGAATTGGATAGTCTTCACTGGAGTCAAACGTGGAAAAATTAACATTAACTTTCTTGATTTTTCCAACTGTAGGCTGTAAACAGCAGACCTTGGTAAAATAATTACTTCTCAGAGTCTGTTGTTATCCTGTAATGGAAGTAACAGCTGGTTTTTGTTTTGGGTTACTGGTAGTGGGTTATTCACAGTCTTCTTTTAAATATGTCACAATTGACTAATGACTCTCATTGTCGTACAACACTAGACTTATTCAGAGTTTAGTTGTGAAATCCAAAAATCGTGTGAAAAAACCAGACGGTCCTCTCTGGATCAAGAGAAATTAACAGGAACACTCATGAGTCAAGTTCTGCTGGCAGCACTGATATTTTAAAAATGTCAAAACACGTATAAAAGTTTATGTGTATAACTTTCCTAATTTGCCATAAAACACACCTGTCAAAACAATTATTTGCCAAATAGCTGAGGAATTATTCTTCTAACTCTTATGTTCCTTCATCAGGACACTCCCTCACCCAGTTCGTGCGGCACTGTGCCGATCACTTCTTGAACAGCGAGCACAAGGAGATCCGGATGGAGGCAGCTCGGACGTGCTCACGCCTCCTTACCCCCTCCATCCACCTGATCAGCGGCCATGTTGTCAGTCAGACAGCTGTGCAGGTTGTTGCAGATGTGCTAAGCAAGCTGCTGGTTGTCGGCATCACTGACCCAGGTAATGCATGAAAAAAAAATGAAAAGGAGGAGGGGACAAGGGACATAACTATTGATAGCTGTGATGACTATGATGATGATGAGTGTTACAAAAGTGATAACAAGAGTTTTAATGCTTCACTCCTCCTGTAGATCCAGACATTCGATACTGTGTGCTGGCATCTCTTGATGAACGCTTTGACGCTCACCTGGCCCAGGCTGAGAACTTGCAGGCGCTGTTTGTAGCACTGAACGATGAGGTGTTTGAGATCAGAGAGCTGGCCATCTGTACAATTGGACGCCTCAGCAGCATGAACCCGGCCTTTGTCATGCCCTTCCTCCGCAAGATGCTCATTCAGGTAGGAGAGGCACACAGAGTTCTTTAATGGTAGGTTTTTTCCCCTTTGAAGGGGAGTTCGTTGAATTGGAGAAAACCCCCCACCCCGACCAAAAAAAACAGTCTGAGTTTAATTATTTTAAACATTCAATTTAGCACACTCACATACAGGACTTGGAGAAAAAGCTGTCTTGGCTAAAATCAGCCAAAATATTGCCGGATAATTATGCAGATTATTATAAGATGCTGAAATTGCATTACACAGTGCCTTTAATAACATTAGAAATGTACCAGTTGTGTTTCTGATGACGCTACTTTTTGACCTATCCTCGAAATTAAATTGAAAAACAAATTCCAAACACATTAGTTACATTTATAAATTTATAAATTAATATGGTTTTGAGGATGTATTTTTGGATATTTCTTGATTATTTTCCCTGAAAGAGCGTGGATGTAAAATGAGAAAATTGATTTTTATGTTATCATACACATTTATCGGTATTGACTGTATTTAGTCTGACTGGTGAGAGTACTTATAGTCTGCTGTTTCCATTAGATACCTTTAGAGGGCAGCAAAGGCCAGAATATCCTGCACAGCTTAAAACACCAAAGTATACCTCTAGAAGACCTAGTAAATTATTCTTTTTATGAGACCCTGCTCCCATAACACCATGATGAAAATTATAATTTAATCTCATTAAGATTTGTTGCTGAACAGAAAAGAGTACAGTAAATTGTTTACTTTGTTTTATTTAACGTTTTTGAATTTTGTTGCAGATCTTAACAGAGTTGGAGCACAGTGGTGTTGGCAGGAACAAAGAGCAGAGTGCCCGTATGCTTGGCCATCTGGTCTCCAATGCCCCTCGTCTCATTCGGCCATATATGGAGCCCATCCTTAAGGTACGACTCTGTTGATTCTCCATTGTAAAGGTGTATACGTTTATGAATGTAAACAGGCTTTTACCTGTTTACATGTGTAAAGAAGAAAAGCTCAAGTCCAGTACAACCTCATTTCCCTGAAGCTCTTTAAATATTTTTTTCCTGACTGTGAAACTAAAGTCAAGACTGTAGTTCACCACTTACTTTTTGCTTTTGCAGGCTCTCATTCTCAAGCTAAAAGACCCAGACCCCAACCCTGGAGTGGTCATCAGTGTCCTTGCTACCATTGGCGAGTTGGCTCAGGTAAGGGCAGACTTAATGTTTCACTTCCTTGATGTTATTTCGACATTATTTCAATATTCATCATAACAGTTTTAATGCAAGCAGTCTGAGTTTGTCCTTTTCTAAGGTTAAAAGTAGTGGAAAGCCCACCCATGGATGTGTGCCTTGCTCCTCCTCATTGTTCAGGTGGCTCAATGGTCCCCAGTGAAGAGTCAGGGAAGCAGAGTTAGAAACAGGCAGATGCTGCAGTGCAGAGAGTGTGCAGGAGATGCGCAGGTAGATCAAGTGTTGGTTGACTCAGTGCAGGAAGAGGCAAGAGCCCAGCTGTTCAGGAGCCAACACAGGGAGATGGAAGAAAATGTAGGGAGTTGATTCATTAAATTAAAATGCTGTTAAATGCCATTTCACCTTGCATGCTCTCAAAATACAATGTATATGAGCTAAAAAAAACCCTATGTGTCAGATATGAAGATTTCTAACTTCGGTTACTTGTAGTGATTTTATCAAATAATTAAGTATTTTTGTACAAACAAATAAAAACAACATCAGGAAGATATGGAAAATACTTAAACATAAGTGTTCTTCACATAAGGGCTGTGGTTTAAACTGGTATGGGATCACCAGTCATTTTAATGTAAAACTGTGTACTGAGTAATTATTCCCTTTTTAGATTTCAGAAGATCTCATTCACAGAAAGTTGGACAGGTTATAAGGTATGTTCAGTTTTGATTGTTTCTCCTGTGCCTGCCCTGCCAGGTGAGTGGCCTGGAGATGAGAAAGTGGATGGATGAGCTTTTTCCAATAATTATGGACATGCTGCAGGACTCCTCCTCACTGGCCAAACGACAGGTATGTGAAGAAAATGAGTGTCTGCTTCATCTGGTTCTAATCTTCATTTCACATTTCTCCCTATCATTAGTTCAAGTTCTGAAAAAATATTTGTATCATGGGTACAGTAAATACACATCTCCTTCAATAAACATAACAGGGCATCAGATCTGGAAACGTTTAAAGCCACTTAGAAGTGAAGACATTTTGAGCTTGTTGTGTTTCTGGTATTTCCCGTTTAAACAGGATTGTGTGCCAGGAACTAACTCCGGGAGGGCTTATTCAAAAATAGTAACAAGTGGTGCATCAATATGGAATTAAAAAGTGGCTTGATTTAATGGCAGGGGCACGCAGGCATGATTTAATGTTTATATTTAATACATTTTAATACAGTAAATGAACAACACAATATAGATAACTACAAAAATATACAACTCACATGTACAACACATCAAAAATACTGTAACTTTTTAGCTTTGTTTTTTAGCTAACATTGTAAAGAAAAGTGCACCCTAAACATCCTTTATGCTTATATGTAAAGAGAATCTGTCTCTGACTGTCCACCAGGTGGCATTGTGGACCTTGGGCCAACAAGTGGCCAGTACAGGCTATGTGGTGGAGCCCTACCGCAAATATCCTTCCCTTTTGGAGGTGCTGCTCAACTTCCTGAAGACGGAGCAAAACCAGGGCATCAGGAGAGAGGTATGCACAGTTGCCTCTATAACCCTTTGCCCCCCCCCCCCAGATTTCTTTACAGCAACGTGAATGCAACTCTATGGCTCAGTAAGTCATAATGAGGCCAGAAAGCCTACCTGTCAACTTATACTAAACAACTGAAAGTCTGTTTAGAAGTATAGACTTTGACCAGTAAATTATAATCACATGAATACATACAGTATAACACTATGCACATTTTCCATAATTATGTGGAATTCTTTCCTAAGTCGTTTACTGTGATGTAATTCATCATTTCTTTCCTCGTCTGTTACATTGCATGAGGTTCAGAGAGCACATTGTCACCTTGTATAGTCTGTGGCACAAATCCTGTCTGGCTAATAATACAGCGACAGTTGTGTACTTTGTGTGGTCTTACTATTTACTCTATTCTGTAGCATCTATGCTTCTTGAGGGAACAAATTAGAAGCTTTTCACAGCAACTATTCATATCTAGAGGAACTGAATGTTTGCTACTTTCAAGATTGATTTGGGTGTATGTTGTAATATCTTATTAAAGGCACAGTTCACAGAAAATTTGTCTTTTAAGTATAAAATACTCGCTACCGTAGGCTTGAAAGGTGGCTCTGCATTTTTTTTCAGAGGGCAGCAGCTGCAGTCAGCTTCGATTAACAATACTTTCATTGATTCCAGAGAGGACCCAGAACTACTGGAACAAAAAAATCAAAACATAGAAACTGCCCAAACCACTTACACAGTGTTCTGCTTCTCTGTTTTTGATACTTGTGATTTTTCAAACAATCATCACTTATCTCACTGTTTTGAAAAATTTGACATTTTCTATCTATCCATAAATACTGGAGTGACACATTGCTTCCAATTCTTCCACTGGAAAATTACTAACTGTCTTTGGTGTGTGCCTCCAACAGGCTATACGTGTACTGGGTCTTCTCGGAGCTCTTGACCCCTACAAGCACAAGGTGAACATCGGCATGATCGACCAGTCACGAGATGCCTCTGCCGTCAGCCTCTCTGAGTCCAAGTCGAGTCAGGACTCAGGTACACCCGTGATCACTATTATTAATTCCACTTTTGGGAACAATTTTATTTTTACTTTTTCACCAAGAGTCAGATTATGGATTAGTTGAACTTTTTAATTAGTGTTCCGTAAAGTTATAGCAGTGTTGATTTCTCAGTGCAACAGCTGGAAAGTCTTTAAAACCAACATGAACTTTTGTTGAGATCTCACTGTGTGGTCTTCAGACACTCCCACACTGAGTCTGTCCATTGAGAGCCTTGTTGTTGCTGTGATTTCAGGCTGTCTGTGTGAACCTGAAGGATAGTATTGTAAAGAGGTATCAGAGGATTTTATATTTTTGCAGCCTCATAACATTCACCAAAATGGAATTTGTGATGTTTCTACAGTCAGATAGATTTTAAAGGGCAAGCAAACCACAAGGCAGAATTTTGCAGTATATTATATGTTCCCATTTTTGGCCATTATAGTTTGTGTTTTGATAGTAATTAAAATATATATATTTCCTCCGAGGCATATATACTGTATTTGCAATTCTGAAACCCTTTCAACATGTGGTCAGATGCATTTGGACACATTAACAACATTTATAGGGGATCTCTATGAATATAAACACTCCGATCCAACCAGGATGTGCAGAAATCTGGCAGTAGGCAGCCTGGACAGTAGAACATGAAATAAACAAAGACTGCGAAGTAACTTTTGGAAAAAAATGTTGGTTTTAGTTAATCTTTGGAGAAGAATGTAAATGTCATTCCAAAAAGGCATGTGAGTTGTATAATAAGGCATTGCCAGTTTAAGACAGAGTTTTATGAATTTTTTCGTCATACTCATGAATGATTCAAAACAGCTGATGTGAGTAGAAAAGGGGGTCACAGAATATAAAATGTCAAAGTACCTGTTCACAGGGATATGATACATTTTCCGCTTCACTGAATTGAACAATATTAAATTATGAAAATAATTGGGGAAATTGAGATATTAAACCATTTGTGCAGGTGTGATCTTCACACATGGTTGCATGTTGAAATGTGAATACACAGAACCCCCTCAGTTAATCAATGTCCTGGAAAATGCTCTACGTAAAACAGCCCTTTCCACTTTTGCAGCACTTTGGTCAGAATATGATGACTCTAGAGAGGAATTGATTTCATCTTCAATTATTTGAATTGCTGAGTGTGTCTCACATAAACCATTGAAATTATGTCTGACCAAAAACACTTACATTATCCTTTATGACTTGGCTATTTTACATTTCATAAATCTACATCTCATTAGAAGTAGGACACAGTGAAGTGATATGTCTATGCAGTCAAGACAAAACACAGTTTTTAGAGGTCTTGCCATGAATTTGAAAAGTCAACATCAAATCTGGCTTTGGGTTTACGATCTTTGGGATCTAATTCCTGGATTTTGTCTGATGATGGGGAAATGTAGCTGACACATCTGGGGTGGGATCTTTTTGAGCGGATGTATTTAATTTAAGGTGACCCACTTTGGACAGATGTCTCTTCAAGCATCTGTTCAAATGACTAAGTATGAATGATTTACATTACTATTTTTATGTGAGATTATTGATTACATATATTTTTATGTGTATGGCCGTTGGGATGAAATGTCAGTTTACCTCTCTGGTGCGGATCATTAGATGAATCACCACAAACTCTTACAGACATTCAGGTCCCCAGGGGATGAATCATATCAACTTTGGAGATGCTTCTAGCACCATCAGGGGGTTGACATTTTGGGACTGAAATATCTCAAGAACAGTTGGATAGATTGCCAGTAAATGTGGTACACTCAATCATGGTGCACAGAGGATGAATTGTTACAATTTTAGTGATTCCTTTCCTTTTCATCTATTACCATTATAAGGTTCAAATTATTATTGTCCAGTACTTTGGTTAATAACAATATTTTGCAAAACTGAGAACATTCCTAGTAGCATTGGCTGTACTCTGTGTTTAGTGCTAATTAGCAAATATTAGCATGCTAACGTGTTAAACTAACGTGGTGAAGATGGTAAACATTACACATGATTAACATCTACATGTTAGCGTTATCATTGTGAACATTGGCATTTAGTTCAAAGCAATGCTGTGCCTAAGTTCAATCTCTTTAAGCTGCTCGCATGGCTGTACACTCAGTCTTGTTTCAGTATGTTTGTCATCACAAACTTAGAGAATAAAGCATACAATTTATGTGACATAACAGAGACCAGTGTTTTTGCAGGCCCCCAGACCAAGAAGAATCCCTGCCAAGCCAAAAAAAAGAAGTTTTTAATGCCAAATGTCCATTCAGTCAGATATTAATAGCATGTGGGGGTGTCCCTTTGCAGTGCTGTTCTGAAACTTGAGTCAACCTCTGTTTCATTGCCTGTGAAACTCTTGGTAGCATTGCTCCTTTAAAGAATAGGGCAGTGAGTAGTGAGTGCAAGTGTCAGAAAAGTGACGGTGAATGTGGGTGGACAGAGGAAAAGGTTATTAGTAAGTTGTCAGTCTGGCAGTAAATGTACAGTACAGGCTACAGTGTGTCAGTTAATAAATGCTGCAGCTTCTACAGACAAAGAAAATTCATGTCTGTTGTTTCCCCAGCTGCTGGAAAAGTGAAGGGTGTTAGCTTCAAAGTTAGCAACAATGGGTCTGCCTAACCTGACGATGCTAAACAGAGAACGGAGAAATGTGTGTCTACTGAGTCTCTGTTCTGCTCTGTGCTTCAACCCCTCCCATAAGCCGCCACCGCCATCTGAAAGTAGTCAACCTGCATTTACCTTTTAGGGGAAACACAGACTCCATGGAGCATTTTCATGCCTCAGCAATGTCTGAATATAAAGATAAGTATGTGTCAAAATTCTGTCGTTATAGTAGTTATGCAAGTTTACACATCTGGGTCACATTATTTCCCACCAATCTCCTTCTCCCCCCGCTGCGCTGACTTTTTTTGAATAACTGTTAGACAGTATTGTATAAAAACATTATAAGGTAGTCTTGACTCTTCATATAAGCAAGTCTTAAACTCCTCCAAGATAAATAACCTGATACTGATGACATGTTTGTCATGAGGATGACACTATAGCAAACAAATATTGCGTCACCAAAACATGAGAATTCATCTTCTGTCGATGAAAATTCTCTAAAAGACGCTATCCTCTGGAGATTTTGAAAATTCACAAAAATGACAGTAAAACTGCATGTCTGATGCAGTCATGTGTATCAGAATATGACCTTGTAAAAATTAATATTTTACCAGTTTGTTTCCCAACAAAATGGACTGTGACCAGAATTGGAGGCTGTATATCTGTTGGCAGATGAGTCAGAGAAATTGTCTGGAGCCCTAGTATTTCTGATGACATTTTTTTGTTATCTTGGAGGTCAATTGGACGGCCCATCTCCACACCTAACTTCAAACTAGGCCAATCATGTCACTACACTACAACACTACTTCAGGATCATAACCTGATGAAATGATGCATATTTCTTCATGGTAAGGTACTGTATTTGCATCTGTTATTATGGCTAGGATTTTTTTCCCCTGCACAGCTGAAGCCTGAATTACTACAGCACTGTTGCCTCACTTAGCTACTTGACTGCCTGTTTGTGGGCAGTAAAGATACACATGTGTAGCCATCTATCATAGTCATTAATCTAGACTTGGTGAAGGCCAGCTACCCTCTTTCGCCTGTAGGCTTTGTGCCAGTTTGTTATGTCTACAGTCCAGAATCTGAAGGGAGACAAGTGAAGCAGCTGAAACTTTACTCCTGCAGAAGGCCAGTGAAATGCTGAATACCAGACGTCTGTATTCTCAGATCGCCTGTAAAACTCAGTAGCTCTGCATAGATATATGGACAGACTGACCCCATATGCATTGCCTGCCCCAAAAACATGAATAAAACTACTTATTTAAAAAAGCCGCAAGTGGCAATGAACAGGGTACAAGCACAAAGGGCAGTCTTCGACTTAATATGACCTTCGGAAAAATTTGAAAACATGCCATATGCATAAATTGCCACATTGTTTGCAAGTTAGAATTGGCCAGTTGGGGATTTGAACCCTGGACCATTGTATACCCAGGGAAGATGACTTACTGACTGCACCACTGGGGACATGGTCTCCACACACCTTCTAACAAGTTGAGCCAGTGAGATCACGTGTGCTGGACAGGGGTGGTGTTTTTGTCTGTTAAAACTTGAAACATTTACAAAAGTCAAAATGATGGTGAAAAGATTCTGATAAATATCACACACACCATTATGCTGGTTTAGGGTGTATTGTCAAATATGTTGGTAAAAATGTGTTTCAAAGGTTAGATAAAATAGAAAATGTTGTGCATACAGTAAACAATATAGCAAGACTTTGAATGTCACTGTGGACTCACTGACACTTCTATCTTCTAATCTACCATCTCTACAATGTCTTTCAATTTTGGTAGCATGTGAATGAAGACTTGTGGAGATATAGATTTTATTTTATTTTTCATATTTTGAAAAATATAACGTATGGAATGTGAATTGTTTAGAAATTTGCATTTGTTGTAATAAGTCATGTCTACTTTAATCAATCAGTAAACCTAGTTTCATGCATCGACTGTGTCATCACCCTGGATTGTGAAAAATTAATGTTGTACAAATCTATGCAGCCAATTACAAGATATAAACTTTTTGTATTTGTGGCACCCCTTAGTGACAGAATATTTCAGGGTAATATCTCTGTGTAATGAAGCTCTGGCCTACAATCCAAGCATGTGGCCCAAGTTTGGTCACAATAGCTTAAGTCAATTTAGATTTTTACGTGAAGTTGAACTTAGACACAGGTTTAAAAAATGCATAATTTCAAAACATATGGAATATCAAAAATCTGAAAATGTACTGTTTTCCGGCTTGGTCCAGATATGCTATGTGCCAGTTGTGATGCTGATTGCACCACACATTTGTAGGGGTGTTGGTATGGACAAAATTCAAAATGGTGGAAAATCTATTTTAGCATAACTGTGTGTGGCTTTTATGGATAGATTCGTTTGGACCCACAGAATCCAGGAAAAAAAAAAGTTTAAAAAAAAGTGTTTATCAGACTTGTGATTCAACGTAAAGTTCATTGTTATAGCACCACCATCTGGCCAAACGGTGTAGGTTTTTTTTGTCTAAGTAGAGGGAGAGATTTCCTGATCTGGGGAAGTTTGGTTTGGGGATGTAGCCGTTCCAGTTTATTAGACCCAGATACTTTTAGAGCAAATCATAATCCTAACCGATACAATAGGAGTTTGGGCCCCTAAATATGAATTATAAATGTTTAAAAGGCCACCACTGTTGCTTGGTTTATTTTTAAGAAATGCAAGACATACTGTCTAACCCTGAGCACGAATGTTTAAACCCTCCTCAGATTGTTTTCTACTTTTTGTGTTTACACTAAGGTGATTCTGAAATGGCTTGTTACAGATGGCAACAATTTCTTAAATTTGAGGGTAAAAGTGAGTATTACCAGACATTCAGACCCAAAATAGCACTGTTTAAAAGAAAATGCAATGAGTTTAAAGGCCAACACAAAAACACTCCATAAGTTGTAAGTAGTAAGTATTACTCTTCATGTTCCAACTTTAATCTATCAGTAATGTGAAATGCACATATTTGATTGGCCAAGGCAGTGGCAAGGCAACACTAAAGGGGGACACTTTGAATTTTTTTGTGGCATAAGTTGATTCAGCCTCAACTGGATGATCTTTTTTTTTTATCTGGAGCCATTTACATCAGGTTGCTAACTGTCCCAATGCAGCAGTCTCATTGAATTGAATGAATGGGCTTGATTTTTTTTTTTTTTCATACAGTACTGTTGTTGGACTGAACTCAGACTTGGCCCTGTGATTAATTGCACATTTTGTGTGCTATAGAACACACATGTTTGATCACGTGTTACCTCACATGTAAATATGTGATGCTTATTGTTATTGTACGGTATGCTCAGCTATGCATCTGCCTGAAACTTGTATAACCGTGTGAACCTACATCATCGTGCATTACCTCATAATGCCAAAACAAGAAGAAAAAAAAAGCCCAAAAGAGAATCAGTACTGTGTTTATACTGGCAAGCGGAGTTATTTTTCTGTGGTTGTTCTTGGGGGTTTGAACAAGACTAAACACACGGGGCACAGCCATCAACTACTGCAATCAAATTTCATCTCATAAAAAAAGAGGAAAAATCCCCATTTGATTTGTTGTCCAACATTATAATATAATACAGGTTGGTGCCAGAACTGACACACGGCCAGCAGCAACAAGCCAACAACATCAGCTCTCCCTTCAGCCTCTTAACATTGTCAATGACACACTCAGACTTGCATGCTGGAGAATTGTTGCCTGACTAATGATTTTGGAGAGTCATGACAGCAGAGCCTTCTATCCTACATAGGCCCTAAGGTTGGACTGATGAAGTTATGGTGGGAATTCGCTTTATATTACAAAATGATCTCCAATTTTTGCTATGCTATGATTAAATGTGTAAAATCCAGATGTGGGCAGTGTGGGAAGGGTTGTTTTACTTTCTGGTTAAAGAAACCGACGTGAGTGCTTGCTTGATGTTAGTTAAAGGCAAAATCTCTGATACAAAGATTTTCCCCACCACCCAAATTCAGACCATTTATTTTGAACCTGCTGTCAATCTCAGATTGAATGACAGAACCTTTTAATACAGGTAAGTTATTTACTAATCCTGGTTTCTTGTAAATAGCAGGAAACAA
This sequence comes from Scomber scombrus, assembly GCF_963691925.1. Taxonomy (NCBI): domain Eukaryota; kingdom Metazoa; phylum Chordata; class Actinopteri; order Scombriformes; family Scombridae; genus Scomber; species Scomber scombrus. The sequence goes on from NC_084979.1 coordinate 7,973,033, forward strand.
GTCTGTGTTTCTGTTATGATCAGTTGAGAAACACAAGGCACTAATATTCCATGTTATATATGTGAATATCCTACACATATTGGGCCAAAAGAAAAAAAGTTTCTTGGTTGTATTTGGAGGAAACCCTTGAACTGTAATGATATATTTTGCCATGAAATGTGCACTCTGAAGAGAGCAGCTCCTAAATTGGGATGTAGCTTAGGTTTAGAGTGATGCTGTAATACACTGAAGATCTATTCAGGGTTTACTCTGTCCCTGTCCAATATAATATACTGAGATAGGCTCTGATGGATGGATTGTCTTCAGTGATAATGTGGTCAGGATATTTCTTTGCTTGGTCAAGACTAGGACGTGACATGTTTTTTTTCATAAGGTTTGCTACTTCTTATAGTTTGTGATCCAAAGAAGAATTTACTGTAGTTCCAGTGGTTCCAGGTAAATATAGTCACAGCTAAGTGAACCCCTCTATTTTTTCTTCCTCTCAGCGGACTATAGCACCAGTGAGATGCTAGTGAACATGGGCAACCTGCCCCTGGATGAGTTTTACCCTGCTGTGGCAATCGTCACTCTGATGCGCATCCTGAGGGATCCTTCACTCTCCAACCACCATACTATGGTGGTCCAGGCTGTCACCTTCATCTTTAAGTCTCTGGGCCTCAAATGTGTTCAGTTCCTGCCCCAAGTCATGCCCACTTTTCTCAATGTCATCCGTGTGTGTGATGCCAGTATCCGAGAGGTAGGTAGAACTACACAATAAGAGGAAAGAGGCTTTCTCTCAGATTTGTTATCTTTTACCATCTGGTTAATAATGTGAATTACTCACAAAGCTGTAACTGTCTTTCCTATCTTTCATCTGTGTGTTCCAGTTCCTCTTCCAGCAGATGGGAATGGTTGTGTGCTTTGTAAAGATCCACATCCGCCCCTACATGGACGACATCTTCACCCTCATCAGAGTGAGTAATTGCGGTTTCTTTCTATTGTGCTAATTATGATTTCTCCCATCCTCATTCATCTGTCTTCCAACCCATGACTTGGAAATTGAACATTGCGTGCTGTCATTGGTAATTTTTCACTCCCTTTCAAAACCTCCCTAGTGCTCTTTCTCATTGTACTAAGTAGCTACTGGAGAATTGTATCACAACCCTTCTGAGTCACTGTCCTCTAATGCTGGATGCTCTTTCCTCACTTTTAAGTCGATGTGTATATATAAATAATAATGCATGATTATAACACAGATCTATCTACTTGTGGAAACAGGATCAGTAGCAGCAATGGCAGCCTGAAAATTCAGGTCTCGGTTCATTCAGGAAAAATGTACAACTATACATTCTGATACAGATGCACAGTCACATCTATTGTTATTAATCCTGTAATATCAGTACTCATCTTACTGTACCTGTGGTATTTCATAAACTAATCAGGTCATATTTTTACTAAAACATTTATAGCTATGTTATTGCTTCCTCAAATCGGTTCTACTTTTTCAGTCATAAACGTACTTATTTCTTCATATTTGATAGTTGACTAATTGCTATATCCTTAAAGTAATTGCTATATCCTTAAAATGATGCTGGTGCGTGCGTAGATGTCCCATTCGTAAATCGGTAAATACAACTCCTCCGTTCCTTGCGTTTCTGCTGTAAGGAGCTAAGATGCGAGTAAGACACGCAAGTGAAGGAAGAAGAGCCATGTTAACCAAATGGAAAGCACCCTGTGTCAACACCCCCCCCCCCCCCCCCACAATCCCCTAACACCGATCATCCAACCTCTCTTATTTTCCTGTGAGTCAAGCAAACAGCTGCAAACTCTTACTTGCGCTCCGTTGTGCTCTCCACTTTCCTCATTAGGAGTAATGTGTTCAATGCCCTTTGGATGAAGTCTGGCCCCGTGTCACAGCAGTACACATCATGTGTGGTGTGGTACTTTAAAAAGGCTGCAGGAATGGGAGAATGAGAAAATCATGTTATTTATATTTGGATAATATGATTTTTACTCTTGATTTTAGCATGGCTCACTTGTTTAGAATTACACATTCTAACAGCAGTGCTAGATGCAGTTAAGACTTCTGAGGTTTCCACTCACGTTGTCCAATTCATACTTAAGAGGAAACTGATGATGACTGATGACATTTACCCTTATCACATGATGTGGAACAACTGCTAAAGCCATAGCCTCTGCACTTGCACAAACACATTTGACTAGCACATAATTTTATAGCAAAGCACAAAATATCATATGACTGTCCTTGTATCGGAATCTTGGTAACACTGTTACCGACACTTCTGCAATGGCAGTAACTCCTGCTGCTGAGAAGAAATTGAGAGAGCTGGATCACGGCGCCGCAAGTCCTTCTGAGTTAATAAATGGCAAGTGAAACAAAGAATCTATTCATTTGTGCTCCGGCTTGGCTCCTGCATCCAGATGAGGGGGCTGGAATAGCCATTCAGGATGTACACTCACTTGCTCTCTAGTCAGCGGCCACAGGCAGGGAAAGCAGGAAGTTGGGGGCTGCTCAGGACCTCTGGTCACTGACAAAACACCTCTGCCAGATCTCACAGCTGAAGCCCATTGACTGATTGACATATTGCGTGACTGCAAGTCCTCCACCTTAACTCCAAACACCATTATCTCTGACGTATACAATGGCCATGCCTAGATTTTCCAAAGCAGTGTCATGAGCCACACAGACACGATGTCAGTCCCAGTTGACAGGAAATTGTCTCCATTTTGTCACCATTTCATATCGTGATGCTTGGTCTCTGAAACTGACACGTGAAAGCTTTGTACTTCAGTGGGGGGAAGTCTGTCCAAATGTCTCTCACACTCTGATTATTAATGGAAACACATTTTGACCCAATTCCTCAGACCCACACAGACCCTCAGCACTATACCAGAGTAAGGTGGATGAAGTAGTGCTTTGGATGTACCCACTGAATACTGTAAAAATTTATATTCAGGAGTTGGACAGGCATTAATGTAGGCCACTGTTAAGTTACATTCAACTTACTACGGCAGTCACATCTGTCCATTACATTAAGTATGATTCATTTTCTGCATTCTTTTAGATCATAGGATACGTTTTGGAAGGATTTTGGTCACAAATTAAGAGCTAATGCTAGAAGGAGCTCTCTCCATAGACTGACTGGCTAATGTTATTTAACAGTTGTTGTTCAGTGAAGTGGTAAATTAATTACCATCACATAATGTTAGACCTGGAAAACTGAATCCTAGCATCATGTAATTATGAGAGTGAATAATCAAAGTATGAAATTCAGTAGTGTACAATTGGCTGAAAGTATCAGGACCTCTTTGCTGTATGGTAACAGAATGGGTTCTGTTTGTGTGCAACACAAACTTGATCAGGACACCTCAGACATACTCTGTAAGATGTTATTCAAATTGACGCCAACATATTATTTTCTGTGCCGTAGGAGTACTGGACACCAAACAACCCCATGCAAAACACCATCATCCTTCTGATCGAGCAGATTGTTGTGGCACTGGGCGGAGAGTTCAAGCTTTACCTTCCTCAGCTCATCCCACACATGTTGCGCGTCTTCATGCACGACAACAGCACCGGGCGCAGTGTTACCATCAAGGTGAGTGGAAGTCGGTGCAGTTCAGATGACAAAAACACCAAACTTGGTATGAGATTGTAGACCTATACCAGGCTGAAGTATTTATCTTATTATTTATTATTAACTTCAAGGAACAATCTGTTATGAAAGTGTGCAAACCCCCATGATTCAAAACACTCTTCAGTAGAAGCCTTTTACACAAACACAATACTAGATACAGAACCCCAAGCAAATAAACTAATAAAAAGTCTTGCTTGGAAACAAGTTGATGCTGCCATGAATGCTTACCCAGCAGTTGTGTGCACTCCTTAACAATGGGCTTCCTGCATATTGCATAATGGGCCAAGTCCTTGAACAATGCAACATTTTCCAATTAGTACAAAACGCTGACTTTTATTTCTTTTTCTTTTCTCTGTCTTCTTTAAGTAATATAAATGTTAGTGTTTCAAAAACCTTATTTCCAACCCTCTCTTCTCTTTTTCTGACTGAATAGGATATCAGTTATACAGTCCTTTTTATAATGCTCTGCACCTATAGTAGCATAAGCATCTATATAATACGTAAGGAAAGGGGCTGTCACTGTGTTGCCATGCTCATTTCTATACAGTTTGTGAATTGGGTCCCTCACATCGATCTTTGCTTCATTTGGTGGGTCATATTTATTATATGTAGCTCTCCATTTTTACTATAAAGAGCTGTATGCAGTATGAAATTGCACACTTTGCTTGGAAAAAGAGACTTTGTACACTCGTGTGTACATCAGTACTTCAGATAGCATCAGGCTTTTGAGCCCTGAGGATGAGATTTGAGAGCCACTTGTTTAGAACAGTTAAGTAACATTTCTAAATATTTACAAAATCAGCTCTACAAAGTTTTCATGAGGAAGGAAATCCAAAATGTTAAGCCTTAAGTATGGTGAGTAACACTATATTTAAAACTAACTTTTTTGTTTGTTTACAAAATAACTCAACAGGGTAACATAAAACACCAATTTAATAAATTCATATTTGACAATTCATCAAGCAGGACAAACCTTGTGTAAGCAAAGATGTATAGGAAGATGTAAAGGTAACTGACATGTTTTAAATACTCTTTTAGTTATCTACAGATGTTACTTGTCAAGTCCTTAATAAAATATGAATAACTATACATAAAATATGTGCTACACTAATGTAATTTAGAGGAGAGGGAAATTATGAGACTTGTAATTAATAACAGCAGTGAAACCGTAATTGGCATGTAGCAGTATAACATGACTCCAAATAACATGTTATATAACTAAACTTTTTTTGAGGCCAGAGTCGGCCATTTAGCTCATTTTGACATTTGACAGCTGCACTGATTAATGGGTTAAAAGTGCCTGGTTGTATGTCATAAATCTTTTGGAGAAGGCTCACTAACTAGATTTAAAAGATCATATGTCAGATTTGAGTTGTTATTTGAGTAGATAACTTAACTTTTCCCTGACAAGAGGAGTGTGTTTAAAAAATACTGTTGTCACTCCACACTCTTTCAGAAAGCACAGGAGCTCAAGCCCACAGTTGACTTATTGGAGTGCTGTTTTCTGGTTGCGGTTTATGTAAAGATCTATCAAGCCCCACTCAGGTCTAAGCCGTTCATTTGTAATACAGCGGTTCAAAGACAGCATAGATCTGTAGCTGACACACTCTCCTGTTTCAGCAGCTGCTGCCAGTAGTTGTTGGAGTTTTCCCTCAAACCCTAAATCATGGTTTGTGCACAGACCACAAACACAGAATCATAAGGAGCATGGTCATCAGCAGTACCCTCTCCTCTGGTACGGTTTTTGTCTCAGAGTCTGCAGTATTAGATAACCCAGAAGACCACAGTCTGGATACTATATAACTCAGGCCTGGGTCTGCAGCCTAATCCAGACCCAGGCTTGAAGGTGGGGGTCACGAAATGGGGTAACTGGGAATCGGGTTACCCACAAGTCCACAGGAGTAGAAAAGAAAAACACACTTCCATCATTTCAAGTAGCTGTTAACTCCAGCTACCACCAGCCCCCAGCACATGCATGCACACTTGCACCTCCACCTCGGCTTCCTGCTGTCTCGCCGTGCGCAATTTAGACACAGGGTTGGAGGTGTGGTGTGTGCGAGGGGGCCGGGGTGGGTTTGTTGGCTGCGACACACGTCATCCTTTTAAGACCACCATCGATAAACCCACACTACTCGCACATGCTCCACACGACATGATGCAAACCATAACACCGAACTACAGAAATCTAACTCAAGCAACAGCCACACATTAAATTTTTAAATTGTTATTTTAGATGTGGTGAAGACAGCTGGCTGACTGGAATTGGCACTGAAAACAGCCAGTAAGCCCTGGAAGCCCTGATAAGTTTATGAATTTAGAACTTTATATTCAGATCGTTTCAGCATGACAGCTTCCAAGTGCCTGGGCGACATTCAGGTTTAGTGTCAACTCATTAGAACTGGAAACTAGGAGATATATGACCACCTTAGTTGATGGAAATGTTTGATTTAGAATCTCATTAACCTTTGCACTGAAAACATAATCCCATCAATACAAGCTCCTGTTTGTGTGTTTGTTATGTGCAGATTGCCTGGTGAATCTCAGTACTTTGATGATATAAATCAGTATACATGCTAATGGGGAGTACGTCTATGTGTATATATGTAATGGTGCGTATAATGTCAGAAATAATTCATGCTGTATTCTGATTGGTTGGTTGTGGCAGCAGTTACTGTAATGAAACTGTAATGGGACCACCAGTGTTTTGAATTGAAACCGCAATACGTTTTTCTTGTGACTGCCAAATTCTGTTTTTGAAAACCCCACATTGAACAACATTCATGTAAAACTATATGTTCAATATGCTAGAGCTGTGTTGTCTGTTCCTCACAATGTGTTTTCAGTGGATCTCAGAATGATGTTGTTTTGTAGCTCTGATGCACTTTTTATTGTATTTTATGCTCTGTGTGCTGTGAATTGACATCCAGATAGTCAGTCATTCATTCACTCACTCAAAGTAAGGCAGAAATTTCCTTGAAGGTCGGCATGTGTGCCAGCAGCTTGTTGAAATACAACATCATCTGGCTTCTTTTTTTTTCAATGAAAACCCTTTAGCAGTAAACAGCTCATTAAAATGTTGTGGTATGTGGTACTGAGCAGTGTGTGCTCTCCTTTGCAGCTGCTGAATGCCATCCAGCTGTTCGGTGCCAACCTAGACGACTACCTCCACTTGTTGCTGCCTCCCATTGTCAAACTGTTTGATGCCTCTGATGTACCCCTGCAGGCCCGCAAGTCAGTACTATACATGGCTGTCCTTCTGTATATACATTTGCACCAGAGAAATGGAAACATGAAACTACACCAGCCCTAGAATACCAGAAAGATGAGCTGGTATCACAGCACTGCTAGAAATTTTAACAGCATAAAATTTGTATGTTCACTCTCTTTGATATAGAAGAATCTTCACTGACTTATTCTTTTCACGTGTCCTCTTGGCTGTTATAAAAAGTCCTTCAGACTGTCCATTACAGTGTACAAACTGTGCTTGTACTAATGTTCAAAGAAGCTGATTGTTTTCTGTTTGTTTTTCTTCTGTGTGGCTCAGGGTTGCCTTGGAGACACTGGACCGTTTGACAGAATCCCTGGACTTCACTGACTACGCTTCACGTATTATCCACCCGATTGTTAGGACACTTGACAGCACGCCTGAGCTGCGCTCCACCTCTATGGACACTCTGTCCTCGCTAGTGTTCCAGCTGGGCAAGAAGGTAGCTGTAGCTATCCCCAGGGCTCTTTCTAGATGTAGCTATTATTCAGTAGACTGTTTCCAGCCTTCCTGCTGCTGGCTTCACATGAACAGCATTTCGGCAACCCCCAACCCCCTCAGTCTTTATTACTTCCTGCCAGACTGCTGATGTCATTCACTGTTTGGCGGCGGGGGGTGGTGTTTATGAGACTGGATGAGGTCACATTTACCTATCCGTCTCCTTCTGAGCCTTTCCTTCCCGTATCCCTACAACCCTCGTATCATTTTCAGGCCTAACCACCAACCCATGTGCAGCCACGTCTGGCAACAAATGTGAAGGGGAGGCTTTTGATCTGAGGCATACAGTGGTTAGATACAGGTGCAGGATAGTCAATTATTTGGCTTGTGGTGAGGGGAGAGAGGTAGCAAGAGTAGACCACATAATTAAGCTCACATACACCCTTTTATTTACTGTACTTCTCTTTCCTCTCATTTGCAGTACCAGATCTTCATCCCCATGGTTAACAAAGTGATGCTGAAGCACAGGATCAACCACCAGCGCTATGACATACTGATATGTCGCATTGTTAAGGTAAGGCCCTCCGATAAATAAAGTTTTTCTCAAAAACATATTAAACTATACACATATCCAACATTTCTCTTGAATTAATTGCCCACTGATTGAGTGGGTAGATTTTCATTATTTGTTGCCTTTCTCAGTCAGGCCCAAGCATTAGAACCCCTCATGATCATGGAGTAGCTGCACATAAATTGATAATGCAATAAATTGCACAATCATAAATAAATAGTGCTTTTTTATGTACACCATGAGCAAGTCATTTTTATGCTCTGTTTATCAGCAGTTATCCCTCTGGAAGAAAATGTTCTTGTACATTCACAAAAGGTGTTTTGTGGCTGGACTTAACAATTAGTCTGTGTGTGGGCTCTGTGTGTGTGTGTGTGTGTGTGTGTGTGTGTGTGTGTGTGTGTGTGTGTGTGTGTGTGTGTGTGTGTGTGTGTGTGTGTGTGTGTGTGTGTGTGTGTGTGTGTGTGTAAACATAACAGGGCTACACTTTGGCAGAGGAGGAAGAGGACCCTCTAATCTTCCAGCACCGCCAGCTTCGTGGCAACCAAGGTGATGCTCTGGTCAGTGGACCAGTGGAAGCGGGGCCTATGAAAAAGCTTCATGTCAGCACAACAGCACTTCAGAAGGTAAGCAGGGATCATTTTAGTTGTAAAACTGGTTTACAGTGAATTACACTTATATAGTGAATGGTAACACTTAGCAAATCCAGTGTGTTTTAAGGGTCATAGTTACCGACTGCAAGTATTGTTAATGATCTACAAGAGACAGTTCTGTGTATGAGCCCATAGTTCACTTGTGGTGGTAATGATGTAGACCAACAGCCAGTGATAAATTGAAGGAAAAACCTGAATAAATAATGAAGGCAGATGCTTCCATACAGAGGACAAGGAGTCACTGAATGTCTTGATTTTTGACTGACACACTCTCCACCACCTTGAGCCAATGAGTGACTATCTTTTTGGAAGAATGGAGTTCCATTCTTTGCAAATATTTGATGACTTAGCAACTGTGTTCATCTCAGCCAGATCATCCCACACACATAAAGTGTGACAGTCAGGTCTGGAGAAATTGTGTCTCCCACGTAGTTCTCAGTGACCTCTGAAATGGACGATCTCTGTCTGTACACAGGCTTGGGGGGCTGCCAGGAAGGTGTCCAAAGATGACTGGCTGGAGTGGCTTAGGCGTTTGAGTGTCGTCCTGCTGAAGGAGTCCTCCTCCCCAGCCTTGCGATCATGCTGGTCACTGGCCCAAACCTATATCCCGCTCGCCAGGTACACCGCTCCTGTCAAGTGTATTTCTCTAGCTCACTTCCTTCTGCCTCTATTCTTCCTTTATTTTTTTCTTGTCTTAATTATGTAATGCTCCATGTTCATGATAGATCACTATAGTTAAAAACATTCATATAACTCCCCATATTAACACAGGTGCATAACACAATTTGAAGCTTTTTCCTTGCACTTTGTACCACTAGTGTTTGGAAAGCTGAGGGGTTTGGACAGCTATCATTGAGCAAAGCAGTAAACATCATCATTATTACATCATATATTGTTGTGGAGCAGCTCAGTGACCAGCAGTCCAAGTCTGGTTGCACTAGCTACTAGTTTGTATATGTAACTGTGTGTAACAGTAAATGTGAAAGTGACTGTTCCTGAAAAATACTATAAACGCTCTGTTATCAAAGCTATAATATATCATTGCACTTGATTATACATTGATCTAATGATTCTTGTGGTCCACAGGGATTTGTTCAATGCAGCCTTTCTGTCTTGTTGGTCTGAGCTGAGCGAAGACCAGCAGGATGAGCTCATCCGGAGCATTGAGTTAGCTCTCACCTCGCAGGACATCGCTGAGGTCACACAGACTCTGCTCAACCTGGCAGAGTTCATGGAGCACAGTGACAAGGTTAGCATTCAACTGCAGCAGCTATATTAAAGCACACAATCACTGTTGTACATTTAAATGGGACACGCGTCATGTTTTAATATGGTGCTTTGCAGGTTGATATCTCAAGAGTCTTTTACAGGTTTTATTAGCAGATTATTTTAAAGGAGTGACAAGGGAGGCTCTTCCTGCGTCATAGAATTTACTCTCAAGCTGCCCATCATAAATCTACAAGAGTTAGATGTTACTTATTAATACCAGTGACTCAACTTTAGCTTGTTCATGTTTTGAGATGTTTGGCTGATTTATACAAATGCCCCACCCCTTTTGGAACAAAAATGACATGCCCATTGAATGTGTATGACACTGAATGCACTGCTTGATGAAAATGGGATGCACTTACACGGGTCTCCAGCTGGCAGAACCGCAGCATTCAAACCTCATCTGTTTTAATGTTGTGGAAATACCGATGATGGTTCACTTGGCTCAGCTCATTTTATGTCTTTCATTGTCATCAAGGCATCTTTAAACTAAGTTGTGTGTGAAAGCGTTCAGTGTTTTCAAATTATGCATCTGTCAGTAAAGTCAAATGACAAACCAGATGCAAAACAGAGTTCATGACAGCAACAAAAAAAACAAAACCCTGCATATAATAAACCCATATCAACGAAGTCCCTTCATTTTTCCTCTCATGTTATGGAACCAGCAATGCAACAATCCCATACAGCTGGTTTACCTGCCCTGCACTGTGCCATGAGCAACTGTGATGTGGACACGGTGCAAGTAGTTTTCCATGCAATAAAAATGCAATACATATCTTATGCAATATTAGTTGATCGCCATCCAATGTGACTTGTTAGCACTTCCTACAGCTGCTTCAAAATAATATCCAGCCGCAGGAAGTGTTGACAGCAGACTTCAGTTGGAGAGCACATCAGAAAACATTGATTGTTGATAAAAATAAAAACAGGAGGTAAAACTTGAAACCATGGCAACTGCTGTGTTACGCGGATGCTACAAGACTACTAAAAGATTGCCAAAGCAAAGTGTTTGAAGATGGCACTTTTTCTCAAGTCCACTGTTTAACCACATATGTTGAGCTCATTAGTGACAGTACTGTAACATTTAGTGCAGAGATAGTAATAGTTGGCCCATAATATAGCATGTCGACCGGGTTACTCCTACCTGTGAAGCTGCAGTAAAAAAAAAAACAGAGCGTGTCCTATTCCGAGACAGTGGAAAAAAAAGAGCATCAGATGTTAACCCAATCACAAAGACGCGTTACTAAAATCACGAAAATACCTCATCAAACTAAAATCCGTCACGGTAATTGAGCTTTAGTGTACATATAAATGCAATGACCGAGACATTAGAATAACAATAAGTTTTATTGATAGTGCAAACCCTACTAATTGCCAACAGAAAACCATAAAGGTCACAAACAACTCTTTATTCAAGTTCCATTTTATTTAGGAAAAAACATTTTACCACCAGCGCCCTGTTGGTTGTTTTATGCTATTTGTTTTTCTTTCCAGGGCCCTTTGCCTCTTAGAGATGATAATGGCATTGTGCTGCTTGGTGAGAGGGCTGCCAAGTGTCGTGCCTACGCCAAGGCTCTGCATTACAAAGAGCTGGAGTTTCAGAAGGGTCCTTCTCCTCTCATCCTGGAGTCTCTTATCAGGTAGGACGTCTTAAAACTTGAGAAGCAAACATTTTTTTAATGAAAAAACAACTACAGCATATAAATTGTGAGAAGTTTTATTTTTTCATCAGTAGTTTACACAGTATTTGAATGAAAACAGTTATTTGCATGAACTTGGCAAATAAGAAGTGACTGTGTTTAATGCTCCACCTAATTTATTGTTTGGTTGTTATCTAATAAAATCTCAAATCTAAAAATAGGTTACTTATGTTACAAAATACCCACAACCCCCGCGAAATGGCTCGTTTCACTATCAGAATTTGATCCATTTGGTACAATAACACTTGGAAAGTCTAGAAGAGCTGCATGATAAAATGATTTTATCTCCAATCAGGTTAGTCAGCCTGTTTACGGTAATTACCGGTAATGCAGTAACAAAAATTGAAGAGAGCAATTGGAAGCACAGCAGAAAACAAGGAGTCTCCTACTAAAATTTGAACAAATACACTTATCAAACAGAGAGTAGAGATAAAGGCCTCTCTCTAATATAAACCTGCTTCCAGTAAAGGCTTGATACCCTCTGCAGTCAGATAAATAAAGGCCCTGGCCACTATTAGAGGAAATACAGTGATTGGTTTATTGAATTAATATGTTTATTTATTTATTTTTGTTTACTTAGTTAATCTATGTGAAGTTAAAAGCATTGATCCAAAATCACAGTCCGAACCAAATTGTGGACTTCATCATATAAAGCTGTATTATAACTTCTTGAAAGTTGGTACTTGCTGACTTGGTAACTTTGAGATTCCACCATAATTGAGTGTCAGTAGGAGGTAAATAATTGCTTTTCTTTGTTGTCCTTTTTTGGTCTTCCTGTTGGTGTTAATTCATCATTGTCACAAAAACTAGGTTTGACAAATGCCTCTGTAATTAACAGTTATTGCATTATGGTTAAGACAAACATTAAATAACTCTCTCCGAGTCAATTTTTAATCTAATAAATACACAAAGGAATGATATACACATCCTCCTGTCCCATAACCCTTTGATATCTTCTGTCATCTTTTCCATCCACTTTTCTCATCCTTTTTTATTCCTCTGTCTTGGCATGGCGTGGAGAAATCTGTTTTCCAGGCATCTAATTGGATGCTTGCCCCCTTTTCATCTACGAGTGTCTGGACTTGTGTTTCTCAGGGGCCTGTTTTCAATTTCTCAGGACCCTTGATGATGATGAATGATGGGAGCCGGCGCTCTGGTGTTTTCAATAACCCCATCTGGTTCTCACCTCTCCAGGATTTCCCATAAAAGATCTAGGGCCTGGTGTGCAAAAAGCACTACGTGAACCTGGCTCTACTGAGTGGTGGTTGTATAAAAACAAACTGCGTTCATATCTGATGCACACTTTATGATGATGAGGCGCATCCTCACTGCTATTTTAGTACCTGATGAGTCATGGTGTTTGTAGATGAGTTTGTGATTATTGCAGGAATTGTTCTATATATTCTTATATGGATCTTCTGTTAAAAATCAGGGTGTTAAGTTGGAATAAGTTAAAGAATAGCACACATTTTATGAGTTGTAACTAGTATGAATTATGTGTGAGGGTTTTTAAGAAAATAAAAAGAATTAGTTTGTGGTTTCAGGCACCATAGTTTTGCATAGAGCCAAGAAATAGGTCACATTTTCCCCATAATCCCCAACAACAGAGGAACACTATTAATTGAGCTTGAACCTAGGGTGTTATTGGTACACCAAGCAATGTCTTTAAATGGATTTGGATGATAGTTTTTGTTTCTGTTTTATTAATTTTCATTTGGAAAGTTTGTTTCCAAGAGAATGTGCATTTGACACTACCTGGTAGAGTTTAATGACGGGGTGAAAGCTGTGTTATAGGTATTATGAAGGTCTGTAAAAGTAGAGTGCTCCTTCATTTACAGAGTAGCCGTGAATTTGGTGGTTCCATCACCACTGTAACGACTGGAGACGGGTATTGTTGCATCTGGACCATAGACTGTATGATCTGGTCCATGTGTTAATAATAAATGTGTAGCCATAATGTTACCAGGCATCCATGGAGATGCTTGGAAATGGAATTTTAAAATTAAATTTAGTATGTTCAGATGTATAGGAGGCTGCAAACTGTTAAGCAAAAAGCTTTCGTGCATTATTTTATTTCACCTGTTTAAATGGACTCAATATATAAGTGGACACAATTGCAGAAACACTTGTACAACGTAATGCGATCCAGTAGCCCTGCGATGTACTACCTTTGTTGACCTTGGGATATTGTATATTTTGTTATGACAGATGTGGATTTCACCCGTCTGTAAAAGATGACAGATGGAACACCTCGTACAGTATTTGTTTTTGTAGCCTAATTATATAAATAGGTTTATATAGATGTAAATAGCAGTTAATCAATATAAAGAAATCCAGTTCAACAACATCACAAACTGTGGCCTCTCACACAGTCCTGAGAAAATTTAAACCATATAAATTTCCAGAAATTTTTATTGCAGGGCCATCAGTCATATTGGATTGCATTTCAGTTAGGTTTAATAATTACATCACAGGGTCAAGATGCCTAGGCTTCTCATCTTACATAAAATCTGCACTCCAGGTAAGAATTAGGTGAAAAATAGATACTTAAGTCACATGGACAGATTTATAAATACATACATCCAAACCATAGTTTCTATGATTCGCTAAGGTTAGTCAAGTCACACAATATCTTCATTAAATATTAACTTTAACTTTTGCCAGCTCTTGTCACTTAAGTTTAAGTCTCGTGAAAATTTCCATTTGCTGCAGTTGGGTTTCCTAAATTAGGCATGCTAGCAATTAGACCTGTGTAGTACCTTTTATGGAGACAGAAAGGTTTAGGTCAGTAGTCACTGACCCCTCATTGTTACACTTAGACCATCCTCACTGCTCAAGGTCTGCTTTTGTTGATGGCGCCATCAAGTATGAATACCTTTAGACCTCAGAATAGAAAGACTTGGTCATTTGTCACCTCCCAAAGGTCTTTTTAAAGTACCCTTTATTCCACTATGGTAATTCCTTCTAAAGGGAATGGATACATGTCCAGCTTTAATTAGATGTGTGCAATGACATGTCACCTTGTAAAAGGAAAAGAATCTGACTAAGCCTATCACTGAGCTTGTATAGGCAGTGCTCCTCTCTTTTGGTATTTGAATGCTCTAGGGAATCTTTTGTTGATTCAAAGCATGTCAGGATGCTGTTGTTGTTTTCAAAGTAGTAAAGCCAGAGGCATTTAACTAGATGGCAGAATAGGGTGTGTGTGGTCTTCATTCCTGCATTTGGCTTTGGTGCCCTGGGACCTTTGTCCAGGATGTCAGGTGATGACCCAAAGAGTCAGAGGTTAGTGGCTCAAGGCAAATATGTTGCCATTATTAGACATGAATGCAGACCTTGATTTGTGTTTGACTCCCATGGAGGTGGTCAAATTTATAATGTGCTATTTACCCAGTAAAGTATTTAATTTTTTTATTATTAGTATTTTCGTCTGTTTGAGACAGTTTATGCAAGTTTTTCTTTTAAAAAATATGTTTATTTTCTATCACATAAAACAACAAAATTACAAAGCTGTACACATTTTACAACTTGAGACATTTCCATCATCAATGGTTAGGGTTTTACAATAAAATGCAGCATAATTCGTAAGAAATACCATTGGTGGTTGGTCCCATTCCAGCAACTCATAAAGATCCTTCCTACCAGTCCTTAATGACTTATGCCTGCACCAGATTATACCAGTTAGGACTGACTCATAAATCGCTTGTGTTAACTGAAAAGTACTTCCTAGTGCTTTCAAGTCAAATGAGAGAAGGAATCAAAATCCAGTTACCCATATGGGACAGTGGTGAAAGAGCATCTTTCAAAGCTTTTAAAAAATAAAATATTTTACTGATAAATACACAAAATTAACTACAATTTACAATCAAACATGGTAAAAATATTACACATTCATTTGAAACTTAACCACACCATTACAGACAACATTTGCATTCCTTTCCCAGTCAAGGGAAAGCCACAATTTGGGTGGACAGGTATTAGTGAGATCTTTCTGCATTCACGAACATGATCTTGATCCAGGACACACAGCTAAAGCACTTAAGGTTGAAACCCCACAGGCCGGATCTTCATCTCGACTTTCTTGAGGGAGTAGTTGGACCCATGCCATCCATACCAAGTGATCCCATCTGAGTTCTTCATGTGCTTGCCGTAGCGGTAAAAGACGCCATTCAAGTTTGAGTCAGTGCAGCAGTTGTACCAGTAACCACCTGTAAGGAGGTGAGGAATACAAAGTTAGACATAAAGTTGGTAGAAAACAAATATGTCCCTGTTGCAGCTTATGTAAATGACAATAATTTACCTTTGCGCAGAGAAGCACAGTCATCCACACATTTGTCATTGTCCTTGTTGTTGGTGCTGAAGTTGGTGTTGTTGTGGTAGCGCAGAGAGTCTCCTGCATTCCCACTGTAGTTTGCAAGGAAGAGCTTGTAGCTGTTGAGCTCATTACTCACAGTGAAAAAGCCATACTCAGCATAGCGAGTCTCTCCTGCCCAGTCCTGCACAGGAAAACACATATAACATGATATAGTGGGGGACATTTACAGAGCCTGAGAATATTGCCTTTCTTGGTCTGCCAAATGTCTCTAAAAGTTAGTCTGAATTATTATTCATTTTCTTACTCTCAGTGCCCGTAGGAATAAATTGGCTCTGTATTCATGCCCATGTTCATGCTTTTGGCTATTAAAATGTTTTTTGCAGGGTTTACATATTGCTCTTTAGTCTCTAGCGCTGCCAACACATACCTCCATCTCAATCCTGAGCATACTGGGCTGCCTTGTTAGACGGAAGATGTGGTCATTTCCCAGCCAGAAGTCTCCGCGAATGGATCCAAATCCATTTTTGTACTGCTTCCAGTCTCGGTTGAATGATGTCAGGCCGACTTTACGCCTTTGGATCACAGTCCAGCCACCTCCGTTTGTGTCCATATCACAGAACACCTAAAAGCATTTACCAGAGTTCAGTATACTGGAGGGAGAAGGGGGAGGCTCACCATACTCTACCAAAAATTACACATACTAATAAAACCATGATATATAGACTCAACTACAACTCACAGTCAGCTCAGGGGTTCCCAGGAACTCATCTTTTGGCAGTTTGTACTCGCCAGAGATCCTGTAGTTCTTGCTGTAGAGTGATGCACAGTCATATATGGCATCTGTAGAAAAAAACATCTTCAGTTATGCTAAAAACATATGCAGTTTCATCAGACGTTTTATGGATATCTGAGTGAATGAACAGATGACAAAAATTGCCTTTACCCCCACAAAAAGCACAAAAGATCAAATCATAGGGCAATGTACACTGCATGGCTCAGATTTTTTTTTGTCTTTCTTTTACTCCACTCACAGTAAGGTGATGCCATTAACAGGGCTTTAAGACATCCACGCAATGAGCCCAAAACTTTAAAAAGATTGACAAAAAGTGATGGAAACCCTCCACTTATTCTAATCTTTGTGTCTCTTCCTGCTCTGCTCTCCTGTTTCGAAATGTGCTCTAGTCATACAGAGGTCTCTGTGTTCCCTTTGCCATTGACATAAATGTGGCCCAGTCACAACACACAGTTAAGGTATTGAAATAATAAACTACGTCATGCCTGGTTAACCTCTCTGCAGCAGCCAGTGCTGATTAGTGCTGTGCTAATGTTGAAATGAATGGATATGATCTGGCTTTGATGTAGCTCATTCATTGAAAGCCCTGCAGAAGGGACTCCGCAGTTCCAAATTAATACTTTTGACAGCTGTAGGGCAGCTCAGATGAGTGCGTGTGCTATAATTTTACACAGCAGTTGTCCGGGATGTATAAGGCTGATTATAGTCCTTCAGGTCTGAAATAAATATACAGTATAGTGTTGTGTGGACGTAATAGTTGGCTTATTTAAAAAACTGCTTTGAAAATGGAACAGCTCAAATTCCTTTGAAATGATGGTTAGGATTCTCTCTGCGTGTTTACTAGAGTTCATAAATTGAACCAAACAACATTTCTAAAAGGCTGTTTTTCATTGGAAACAGAAGTGAGACAAGCTGAGCAGGTTGATAGACAAAAGGTTCATTCTAAGTGCAGTCATATCTTTTTGATTTGTAAAATCTGTGTCCGTTTGTGGAAATTATTCTAACTCCTGGAGCAAGAATCTGACTGTAGCTGCTAGACAAAGACAGGGGCAGGTACCTCAAAGTTTTACCATGTGTAAACCTTTTACAAACTTTCCAAGATTTTCTATTTATGTAAACTGCTTTCTTATGAATTCAATTGAGCACAAATAATCACTGTGCTGAAATGTTTTCCCTGCCATTTTTGAGATGTTATCACCAACCAGCAGCACACAAAACTAGTATATCATTTAATTCCTACTCTATTACATCTGTTACAGACAAACTGTCGATGCTCACCTGTTGTAGTCTGAGTGGCAGATTGTAGGGTCTGAAGCTGCATGATCTCCACACGGTTGTTAATCTCTGAATACTTGCTCTCTGCCTCCGTGACTCGGGCTTCTTGCTGACGGTTCTGCGAGTCCAGGTCCATTATTTGCCTCACAACGTTCATCAAGTCTGTCTCCTGCTTGCGACTCAGCTCCTCGAGGAGACTGGTCAGATTTGCCACCTGAACTTTGAGAGAGCGCACCTCATCGCAACACTGACCCTTGGGAGGTTTTGGAGGTGCCAGCCTCTTCTTGGGATTCTGGGCCCATGTCCCTGCTAACAGGAGCAGTGTGATCCCCAAAGCCACTACGCTCAAATTTACCTTGACCATTTTCTCTACAAAAGTTCTAAATCTTCACACAGTCTCAGGTGTGTTTGATTGCTTTCAGTGCTCAAAAGCAGTCGGTCCCTATGAATACCTGGAAATAGGAAAAAGACGCAAGCTCTGACTGACCAGTTGAGGTTGGAGATCTTCTTTGACCAAGGGCTCACCCAGGCTGTGTCTTATTTCCTCAGTGAAGCCCTGCTCTGCCTGAGCATCTTAAATATTTTGCATGTGGGTCCTCCCCCTCTCTCCCAGTGTGCACCAGTTACCGTAATGACCCTCTCCAACCTTCTGGGTGGAGGACCTTTCCCATCCCTCCTCCCCCTCCCCCCACCCGCACCCCTCTACTTCTCCCCTCATCTTACTTTCACTCATTCCATAGAAGTCGCGCCCACGTTTCTCCTTTCTCTTAGTCAGGTGTTGAAGGCTTCTCGGCAGTAATGTTCTTTTTTTTCTCCTCTGTCTCGAGGAGCAACATGAGCAGAGGAAATAAAACAAAGGCTACTGTCTGAAGTCATTGCATTTCCAGTTACAAGTGACTTATTTGTACCAGTAAAAATACGAATACTTAAACTGTATGTTATTTAAAGTTAATCAGCTGTACAGACACATTGTTAAAAGATTTAAATACTTGTTTAAGACTTCAGAGCAGTTATATAATTTCCTTCCCTGTTTTCACTCTTTAATTACCTTGTTAATGACAGATTTTATTATAACCTTAGGGCTGACCATTTCTTCAATAAATTTGGTCTTCTCATGCCAGGAGATGTGTGAAGTCGCTAAGTACTCTTAATTGTAGGTTAAGTGTGTTATTGATGCTATCCCCTTTTTGGTATATGTTGAGGCAGGCATGTTTTCCGCAGAGCTTTTCAGCATCATATTTCAAAAGGGTGTTGATACAAGGAGAAAGGCTCAGTGAAACCTTCAGGATAAAATTAATCCCAAAATACAGTTGCATTAACCAGAAAGAATTTGTCACTGAGAAGGTTGGCAACGTCTGATTATGCTGTCTACATGAGTAAAGGCTTAACATTTTGCCATCACACATGTATTTCATTTTTTATAGTAAGTAAAATGGTATACTGTTACCCACTAGAGGACCACAGAGCAACAAAATGAAGTGATTTTTTTTGTTGCAGCTTTTATGAATAGCAGAAGGACATCAGCTGCTTGTTTTTTCTTATAAGTCACAGACACCACTGACATCAGTTTTCATGTTGTTACCACTGCAAAATCTACAATTTAACAAATTATTTATTTGAAACAGTAAGCATTGGCAAGTAGAAGACACATTGTAATCAGCTAAATATACTAAAATATCATTTTTCTTTATTTGATATGACTACTAGAGCTGAAATGAAGACTAATCATTAACTTTTTTATTGAGCAAAGTTTTACTGAGAACCAAACGAAGCCTGAAGCCTTCATTAAGTTAGTTATGCTGAACTTCTGCTTCTGAATCACTGCTGATTCACTGAAAATAATGCCTAAATATTTATTAATATGAATTATTTTGAGTGATAAGAACATGGCTATATAAAGAGAACTGGCTATGGCACTGGAGGCAGGAACTCATTCATTTCAATGAAAATTGCTCAGTGGCACATGAAGCCAAAAAAAACACTGTGCACCCGGATGAAAACATAATGCACACGTGGCATGCTCACTAGAGACTTCCTTCTGGTTTAGCCCTCCGTCTAACTTGAACAGGGATAAACCAATTAAATCACGGTCCTCTTCTACACCTTCTAGACTACAAATGTGATAGAAATTCTATCAAATTCTGATAGTGAAATGAATCACTTAGCAGAGATTGTGGCGCTTAAAAATATTTATCTGATGTTTTACAGACAACTCTTTCACCATGTAAGTCTAAAGGAAAAAGTCTTTTTGGGCAGGTGTGCATCACATGATGTTGTAATTACACGATTTGGCTTCTATACCAAATTTGCTTCAAAGCTCAGTGCTGTTCCTGTATCCAGTTCTCTGTATACATCCATGGATAAAAATGCCAGGAGACAAGAAACATGGGTAGAGAGATGGGTACAACATGCACCAGAGGTCAGAATGTAAATGACAGCGTGGCCGGAATCGAACTGTGGATATGGTAGTTATGTGGCATGTGCCTCGGCCAGCAGGCCACCCCACAAAAGAAAAGAAAATGTTGCTGGATAACATTAAACAAATATTTTAGCAGAAAAGTGCCACAGGAAAGGAGTCCGCATTAGACTTATTCATATGAGACAGCTGTCGCAGGTTAGTCTTTGGCTGTCGCTGTAAGCAGACTCCTTTCTGCAGGGCATTGTAGTTCCATACACCACTAATAAACCACAGAGTACCATAGAGTTTCACCTCTCTTCTTTTGTTCATAGTCAGTCTCTCTCTCCCTCTCTCTCTCTCTCTCTCTCTCTCTCTCTCTCTCTCTCTCTCTCTCTCTCTCTCTCTCTCTCTGTGTCTCTCTCTCACTTCTTTCTTTCTTTCTTTCTTTCTTTCTTTCTTTCTTTCCTTCCTTCCTTCTTCCTTCTCTCTCTCTTTTCAAGGAGTTGATTAAATCATCCCATTCATTTCCCTGATAGAAACACCAGTTCACCAACTCGAGGCCTACTATTGTCAAGAGGAGGGTCAGCTGACCCTCCACCTGGGTTTGACCTAGGTAACTCTGTATGTTGATCTTAAGTATGTAATATTAGTAACAGGTTTTATTGTACTACTGATATTGGACATTGACATTAATGGAAGGACACTTAATATGATAATTGCGGTGAGAAGTTGGAGCCAGTTTCTAAATACCTGTGTTTATGGAAGGTGCAAAGCAGCCTTGGACCATTGACAGTGGTAGTTGGCACTGCTTAATGACAGTGTTTGTAGAATACTGCTCCTTGACTGTCTTCTCTTTTAAAACATATAACATGCCAATCACTGGCAGAATGTAAAAAACAATGCCTTTATAATATCAGACATAAGAGAGGTTCTTGAATTTCCACTCTGTGGAATTTCAGTCTCATCCCAGCTTCCCTGAGGAACAACCAGCCCTGCCAAGTTAGACAAGATGCCTTTGGAGAGTTGGCTGTAGGTGAGGGTCAGACATTGCCTTGGACATTGAGACAACAGATCATGCATGATGTCTGTGATACCCGGCTTTGACTGATCATTGCTGAGAACAATAGATGAAGTGCTATGATGGAATGCTGCAAATACAAAGAGTTCTGCATAACAATGCTGACACACAGCAGAACCAGGACATTCCTGTCAATTTTTATGACTTCTCCCGTCTCCACATGGACAGGAATGAACTGCCTGGAAAAGGGGGGGGGGGGGTGGCGGTGTTCATGTCGGCAATACACAGTTAAGTACAGTAGATGTATTTAACTACTTACCTTTAAGCCTGTGGAACTTTTGAATAGAGAAATATTTTGATAAGTTGGTCTTTAACTTCAGTGATGAGATACACACTTCTGCTGAACTCAAAATCTCAAAGTCAGGATATCTTGGGCTCAGCTGTACACATTTTGACTCACTGTTCACCATTGACCATCCTTTTTTATTTCCAATACATCTTACTTTCCATTGTTGAAGTGCAATATTATTTCCAATTTGAGACACGTGATGATGCCTGAAATGTGTCCATATTTATGCCAAGACTTTCTCGTGTATCAGTTTACACTCACATATACTGCACAGGATATGCACTGACATGTTGTTATTACTACATATTAGTATTAATAGTCGGTTACATGAATTTATATAACCCATGGAAACCCATGGAAAACTGGGAGCTGAGGGGGAGACAGGGTTGAAAGATTATAGCAGATGTGAAGCAAAAACTAAACTTGACACTTAACCCTCTTCTACCATCTTATTACATAATCTTGCATCGACAACTCAGCCTTGTTTTTTTGAAAATCTCAAGCGTTTTGTGTCTCTCCTGCGAAATGTTTGGCAAGCGGCCCACACTTAACCTCACATGTTCAGTCAGGCAAATGAGGAAACATTTTTGAATGTCCTGCTCAGCATCATCGTTGTGTCATGGCAACTGCGGTTCAGAGCACAAATAGAAAATATGACTTTTCTCAAATTCCAAAATATTACATAACTATAAAATGGTCTGTTAATGTTTTGATGTGTCAGGTTCCAAGCTAAATACTTGGATGTGTGTAGCTCCTCTACTTTTTTTTTACAACTGGTCACCACTTTGCAATTTCCTTTATGCTCATTGCATTGGGTCGTTTTGTTTAATGTTGACATGTGCTTTTAGTTTTCTGTATTTGTTTGCTTTTAAGACCCATGTGGAAGTAATAAGCCATTTATCCTCTTTATATAACATAATTGAGAGATATTAGACAGTCTTCATTTTGAGTTTGGTGCAAGGTTTTACTTTTCTGGCAAACCTTGAACTCTGGTTAGGTCCTAAACATGACCATCCTCTCCATTTTTCACAATTTGTCAAAAATAAACTTTTTCTTATTGTGTTGGTCAGCCCTAATATTAATGTGCCTCAGTCACATGTACCCACTGGTCCTTGTAGCTTAAAACGGCCAACACATATGATGATTGTAACATTCAAGGTAGGTTCAGTTACCACATAATGTTTTCCTAAATATTCAGTCTTACCTTTCCATTTTATTTTAAAGTATTAAGATTACATCTCTCAGAGAGAAACTATTTCAAGTTTAATTCAGTTAAGATATGTATCTTTGCTAAGATGTGTCAGCAGATGTTTCTTGGTTTTTAGAATTGTAAGTCACTCAGCTTTCAAAAATAATCAGTGTTTGCCTTAATAATAATAATATTACCTTTGGCAGATATTTAATAATGTGATAATTGATGGTGCTTAGTTCCTGTTGACCTCCCCATAAATCTTAACTTTAAGTTATTGATGAACGTCAGTCTCTTTTGGAAAAATACAGATAATTTGCCTTCCTGGATTTCCTCATTGCCTTAAATGCTCTGTGAGTCACATATCACTCTCCAGCAGTGCATACCAGTGGCATCACTTTCCTCTGGCCCTGGACTTTGTCATTCAGTCCTAGTACAAGAAGGTCCAGCTGGATGCTGGTTTATACTTTTAGCATCACGCTGTTTTTCCCTTAGAAACCGTCTACCGTCAACTATGTCTCACCGGGCTCTCAATGAAGAATGCACAACTCCCCTCAACATTAGTTGTAATCACTAAACTTTAACCAAAGCCCTCTTCTTTATATGACTTCCTTGGGAAACCCACACCTTTCATTGAGCAGATTTTTTCCTTTGCCCTTTAAGACAAGTTGGACAGCCTGCTGTGCTAATTGCAACTGTCATCTATCTTTGATAAATACGAGCTGACAAAACAAAGATTTTAGTTAGAATATTCTCACAGACATCTTTTGTGTCCCTAAATATACTGGAAGAATTTTTTGTAATCAGACAGTGACCACAGGGGCCAAGCTGTCAGCGGAGAACTCATGGGTTCAATTACAGGGAAGGCAGGAGGTGAAAGCAGGATCCAGTGGATTCCAGTGCTCCTTTTTAAAAACTTGGAATTCCATAATCTGTATTAACAGAAACCTCTTCCACCTGTCCACTCAGTCTGCACACAAGATCCTCTGTTTGAACTGTACACATTTTGGCATCAGTTTTATTCATTTGAAGGAATTATATTTCTTTAAGGTGCTTCCACTTAATTTTCCTTCATTAATGTTTCTACTGTTTAGATTAAAAAAATATGTCAGAGGTAAGATTTCCTTTTTTCTATTTTTTATCTTGGATTATCATAGTAGCAATATGGTTTTGACTAGTCTTTAAAGTTTGAAATAACGTAAGGCAGATCTTTGTCATCTGAACGAGATATGAAAATAAATACATACTATGTTGATGCTGTAGGACAATGGTTTTGATTTTAAACACAAGATCATCATCATCTTACATTACTATTTATAATTTATTGCGCCTAAGGAAAGCAGCTGACGTACCATGGATGTGAATTTCAAAATAATACAGTGAATAATCATCTGCAGCTCAGTTAAACCTGATCACGTGTAGGGGCTAAATAAGCTGTTCCATATTTTCCGTAATGAGGGAGACAGTATGCACCGGGGTATCCTCCAGCTCTGAGAGTGGCAGACTTCTTGCCCTGGCAGACCATCAAGAGGTCTGGTGGCTTAAGCTGGTGATGGCTAACAGGTGGTGTCTGTTGTCATGTAGCCGATGCGGCCCAGGCATCAGGCGTCTGCTCGCCACCCTACAAACCAGTAGCTGGGACAAACAGTACTGGAGGGAGAGGGGATGGATTAGCCCCTATCCCCTTTAGAGTAGTTTCCCCTTCTTTTTGTAAGCACAGTTGGCCATGTGGCACTGCTTCAGAGGGACGTTTCGTGACATTGAGATATAAAGAAGATTGTGTCACAGGACAGAAAACAAAAAACACTTGTGCCAACATTTAGGGTTTCCATTCCATTGAGAGCGTTTAGCTTTGCGGGTATGAGAATGATCTCATGCTTTCACGTTGGTCTTACTGTTTATTTACGTAAGTGAAAATGCAAAAACCTCCACTTTGTTTTTACCTGATATAGCTGTAGAGCTGTTAGAATGGAGTCCTCAATGAGTTTGGATACAATGTGTAACCAAACAAGTTTAAAGGCTATAAATAACAATACTTTCGCCTTTTTGACTGATTGACTGCTCATTCTGTTACTTTATGTTTCAAACCAAATCCTTTTGTAAATGAGTTGACTATATATGACTATGCTCACTGTTTGTTTCCATTGTTTAGAAGAAAAATCAATTATAGCATGAGTCATTGTCAGTTGAACAAAGCAAAATAAATGTATCAGAGAACTGGCATCTTTCATTGGAAATATTAAACAGATAATCTTACTGAAAATGTAGTCAATATGTTGCCCGCGGAAACTTAAGTCCCTCCAAAAACATTGGATATGGATCTCTTTGTTCACATAGCAACAGCAGCATTCCAATGAGGTAAGGTTTTTTTGTTTTTTTTTTGTTTTTTGTGACTGCCGGAGATGCTTTGTTCTGTTGGCCTCTTGACCCGAAGGTGAGGAACACAGCAGACACATTCTCCTGTGGTCATAGCGTGTTTTAAACGTGGGTGGAATGGTTTCTCCAGCTGATGTCTCAGTGGCCCCCTAACATGCCTAACTTACTTCAGGGAAAAGAAAACAGAAAAAATGTCATGTAAAGTTATACAATGGATGAGCAGCCTGTTTTTCTATGTAAACCATTTCAGCAGAAAGGAATTATTTGTAAAATCTCTCTTAAAAATGCAAGTTGGTAATATTTCACTATACCTGTTTACATTGCCA
The DNA here is from genome assembly GCF_963691925.1 of Scomber scombrus. Classification (NCBI taxonomy): domain Eukaryota; kingdom Metazoa; phylum Chordata; class Actinopteri; order Scombriformes; family Scombridae; genus Scomber; species Scomber scombrus. The sequence goes on from NC_084979.1 coordinate 7,998,600, forward strand.
CATTCCAGAGCACTAAGCTATACAGTTAGGTTTTCCATGAGAGAGAGCTGGTTTTTGGTCATTTTGAAAAAGAGCTTTAAAGTCAAATGATGTTAAGTGTTTCCTGATGCTTGTTCATCTGCTTGGTGATGAATCAGCCATCTTTTTGTTTTGATGGTTTGTTTTGATGAGAAATGAGGGACAATGGGCTAGTCAGATGGTGTCAGAGACGAGTTCAGAACCACTTTAGCCACACCCATCCCAGGGCAATCTGGTCGGAAGCTGCGGTAACCACTTCCTATGACTCCACGCTTATCTCATACAGTGAAGCATTGCTGTCTCTAAAGATGCATAACAGCCACGGTCTGTGTTTGATAATGACAACATGTAACTCATTAGTTCCATAGATGATGTGCTTGTGCCAAACTTGAAGATTGATGTTGTGTTCATGTCTTATGAGTTCAGGATATGGTTCCTCAGTTTAGATGGTGTCAACTGACATTGTTCAGACAAAGTATGGTTTGTCAGGATATTATCTAAATGAAAGAGAATGTTTGTTATGCCACAGCATTTATCGTTTCTTCACTTCAAAAATGTTTGAGATAATTAACTTATTGTATGCCTTTTTAAAGTAATCGCTTTTCATAACTAGATACTTAAGAGCAAGAGGTAATATGTCAATATCAAACAGTGGTGGTGTTGAGATGTACACAGTGTGCTTAAGATGGATGGTTCCTGTTGGATAAATCAGGTGAGTTGGCAATGTAACAATTTGCTTCATTCTTCAATATGCTTCTGGTGAGTTATAGATGACAATTACGGCGCAGCTGCAAGTTTTTAATTTAGTCAATGGCTAGGCCCAGAATATATTTCTGATATGATTGAAGAATGTAAAACCATTACAGATAGAGTACAGTTTCTATGTAAAACTACACCGGAACAGCACATCGATTTGTTGAAAGGGGTTATACAAATAAACCTGCCATGCCTTGCCCTGCCTTCATTCATCCTCCGATTCATGTGTCAACAGTCAGAAGTACAGTATCATTTTCTTTCAAAGCTCAGTCATGGTCAGGTTAAAAAAGATCCAGCTGAAAAAATAGGAATGTTTTGGACCCATTAATGTCAGTCATTCTGTAATTGCCCCTGACTGATGTCTGAATGGGATTGTTGGTGTAACTTTCTGGAGAGAGAAGCAAAACAAAGTTGTTCTGGCTCTCCATGCTACATTGCTCACTATGATACAATTTAAAACTGTGGATAATGTGATATTGTCTTTTTTTCTTCTTTTTTTAAAGAAGGTTTTAGAAAAAAGAAAAATGCTTATATTTATTTTTGAGTTTTTGCAAGACCATCAATCTGTCAATGCTTTCAAGAGCTTCTATTCAATGTATGGCCCAACCAGTTGTTAATTATCAATCTAGAGAAAAAGGCTGGTGTTGCTTTAGTTCCATATTTCATAAGGTGTTATTTTTGAATTGCACAGAGATTTGCGTTCTTGATTTCTTAGAAAATGTTGAATGTCTCCACCTTAGTAAAAACAGCAGCTGTTGACCAGTTGTGCTGTGTACAGGGTCAAAGTGTTTTTTTTCCTTTTCATAGCTGCTTTTTTGTACATATTGGTCCACCTGTTAGCCAGGATTAAATGAGTCTTGTTTATAAAGCAGTTTCTCCAGCCGTGCTCTATGCAGGGACACTTACTGCCTGACCTATTTTCTAGTAAATATGAAGTCATCTTTTGATGGACTGTTTACTTCTTTTTAATTTCTCCATATGCCCTTCTAATGCCCTGTTGCCTAGGGGAGTGTTTGTTTCGGATACAATGGCCGGTTTAAGTAGTGTATTGACTGTTGTCAAGAAAGTCTTAAAGTCTTAACCCCATCCGTTTCTCATCTGTAGTCTGCAAGGACAAGGCATGCGCAATGGAAAGAGCTCAAACCAGGTGCTAGATAGTTCAGTTCAATCTTCCTGAGAATCTTGTTGATTGTATTTTGGCTGCCCCACGAATGAACAGTCCCTCAGGCACAAAGGCCAGAGATGTGTCAGATAGCCAGTGTCACTTTCCCATGCTTCATGTAATAGAGCGTACGGTTCAGAGGTGTGAAAGATCTGCCACTGTCATGGACCAACTGAGCAGAACTGTTTTGGCTGGTCTCAATCACGTGTAAGGATCAAGCCTAATTTATAGTCTGTTTTCATGCCTTCACCAACCCTCAGCTAAACTGTCAACCAAAATTATTGTAATGTATATCAGCAGCGTTTTCCCTCTTACAAAGGGAGTAAAGCTACTTTTTTTGCTCAGTTAACTCACTGGTGGATCAGCTACAGCTCCAAGCTTCCTTTGTTTCCATTTAAACAAGTTTCTCCTTGTGTCCATTTCAGTCTTAATGTCATCTACATGCATGATTGCCTCATTAATCATCTACATAAGGTTAAAGTGAATTTTCTTGACTCTTTGTTTGTACCTTGACAATGGAATATCACTGTGGTTGCACTAAACTGAGAGATCTGCAGGAATCATAACGAGCGGTTTGAGGGATGAATCATTGTACCTCAATTGTAGGTCTGTTAATAACCTCTGCCAATATTATATAAGATGTTCTTAAGAAATAGCCAAACTGACAAACATATTTTCAACATCAAAAGTGAGAAAAAGAATAAATTAAATGGACCTTGACTCAGCCCATCCTAGAACAGTGTTTAGATAACCATTTCCATTTTGAAGTTATTATGTTCAACGTTAAGAATGGAGTCAGCACTTGGCAAGCAAAAGGCCCAAAAAATCAGCAAGGACCAAGTGGATATCTTCCTAATTAGATTAGATTAGGTCCAGTAGTGAGGCATGATTTTTCCTCTGTCTGAGCTCTATATACATCTTAGCCGCTGTGGGGGGAAATATCTCCAATTTCCTCAGGGATCAGCTCTCTCTTCTCTATGAAAAGCCAAGCCACTTTAGAATAGCTAAGAAGGGGATTGAGAATTATTTTATTGGACCGGAGGGGATTTATTTTCTATCTTGCATTTTTAGTTCTCATTTATGATCAAGAGCGTAAAATTTGAAAAGAAAATATATAGCTGTAGTCCCTCTTGGTTCTTTCTGACCCAAGCTAATCATGTCTGAATGTATTATATGAATCAAAATTTAATATATTCTGGCTTAGAGTTTGTAGTATGATAAATCATTTGTGTTGCACTCTTGAGACATTTTAGTGGAAAGTGATTTGTTTCTCCGTGTGTTGAAAGTTTAACAGCATGACACTGCCATGGCCCAAACTGAAGGATTCAGTCAACTTTTTGGATTAAGCCAAATACAAGATATAAGTTTGTTTAAGGTGATTAATTATTTTTAATTTTAGACTTATTGTATCTTTTCTTCACTAGTCAGATATATTTGAATAGCAAAGGTGGAGCAGAGTTCTGTTTTTGCAATAGGAGGGGCAATAAAAATTCCCAGTCATAAAGTAAGCTGAAAGGCAAAACTATTTATTCTGAATTTGGGAACCAACTGCAGGATACGGCCAATGTACATTTATGATCTGAATTTATCCTGTAAAATATGTTATTTATTTCCAGCTATGGTATTTTTGTTTAGTTTACATTATAAAGTCTACAGACTGGCCTTACACAGTTAAAAATGGTGAACTTGTGTAGAAAAGAGTCACATGTAAATGTCATTCAGCGTTTAGAATTCAGCCTCAGAGAAATCTGATTCAGGATACTGGCCTTTTTTCTTTTTTTTTTTAAATTCATAGCATGATATAATTAATCATGATGGTTTTACTGTTGACATAAGTTCAAGCTGTTTTCAGTGACTTCCCAATTTTCCACAAAAACAAATCAAAGAAAAGTTCAGTTAGGAAGTGATACTTATGGTCCTGAGCAACAAAGAGGTTTGACAGTGGTCTGAAGAAGCTTTGTGCTTGCTAATAGTTTGATGGAGTCTTTACTTGAAGAGAATGCTACGTGAGCCTATGTGAGTCATCTGGATGTGTTTAGACTGCATGTGCTTGGAACTGGCAGCCAGATGGCTTCAGCTGAGGGACAATGAAATCTCCAGGGTACGCAGAGAGAAGGCTCCTATTTTGATTTGTCTCCCTAGATGAAACCACATCTGGGCAGCTTTAGCATACCTCGGCAGCTTGTGTGCGGTGGGACATGGAGGCATCGCAGTGCATTTGTTCATTTGATGCATGATAGTTGATTATTTGACAACAAGTAGTAATTTGTAGGTCCAGTTCTAATGACCAAGTATACACAATGTACCAATGTGATATTGGCAGTGTTAGTCATAATACGGGATGGCAGGAAGTCTGTGGGATAGTCATTTAATTGGTTGCTGAAAGGGCGCATGGCACTCTGTCAAGCATCATAAGAGTTGCAGAAAAATGCTTATTCACTAAAATGAGCTCACTTTCTCATGTTACGCAATCTCTCTCTGTCTGGTTTAATTTCTGTCAGGTCCTTAAGTCTTGCACCCCCTGTCAGCTACTTTCGAAAGTCACGGCAAATACTAAAGTTTGTGAAAGGACATTATTGATTGTCACGATATATGTCAAAATATGTTAATAATGTCTGTTTTGTGTAATTTGTGATGAATGTTAGAATTTTTCAGTTGTGAATATCCTGTTTTAACTTCAGCGTTATACCAGTTAAACAGCACTGTACAACAATTGTTCAATGCCTTTAATTTAATAAAACAATATTCCATGTGTTATACAAATTAGTCAGTTTTAAAAATGGCTTATAAGAGATTGGGCTTCACCATCGTGACACTCAATTCCTACTTGATGGTCTGGACAACCTTTAAAGGTTAGTGCCAAACATAAAAAAGTGGTCTCTAATGGAGTACAAACACTTGTAGGCAAGAACTGATATTATGTAACACATAGAACAGTGGGGTTTTTTTGTTTGTTTTTTGTTTTGTGTACAATATTAGGTTTCTCAGAATATTTACATTCAGTGTATCAAACAGTCGATATTTCCACCAAAACAAACAAAAATCAACCAAATCAAAAGCCCGACAGAAGTCGGATAAACAATTTTGCCCGTGATATTCACAGTCTTTACAGAATAAGGTGAGATACAGGAGTGACTATTGGATCAAGACTTGGTGTCAGTGTCAGGAGAGAAAAAGTGTCATCACTCTTAGTTGCTTTAAGTCTTTCTTGAAGACAGGACACTTCAAAATTGTGGAACTAATCACACAAGTATTACTTTTATGGTACTTGATTAGCAACTGAGACCCTGAAATCAGCGAAAGGAAGGTTTCTTGTGGAGGTCAGATTGTCTTCTGTTTCCACTTATGTACAGGATAGCTCCTGTTGTGAATATTTGTTATTTTACCTGTCAAGTATTCACGTCTGCACCAGTAGCTTCTTATGCTTTGTGGTGACCACTTGCTGTGCCATTTCATCACATTTTTTGGCCTTTACCCTGCATCAGACCAGGTTTCTGACATATATGCTCAAGTATCCTTCATCAACTTTTGCCTGCTGTCCTCAGGAACTCCACTGCATACCAGCACTCTTCAAACGCTACATTTTACAGATGTATTGGCCGTGGCTGCATGGGTTTTGCAGTTGAGGAAATATAATAGACTTGCGTTTCACAGGAGTGTTTCCAGATGTGGTGGCGGTGCGGGTGAGTGGAGGGTGTACAAACGGGAATTGTGGTGTTTTGGCAGATAACGCATCATTTGTCAGACAACCTAGACAAATGTCAATAGGTGCATTTACTTTTCACAATAAACACTTTTGATGAAAGAGGGAACATTTATCTTACATTGCCAAAAATGCATTTAAGCATGTTTTTTACTTGACTGGCAATGGTAAGAGTGTCTCATTGTCAGATGAACAACTTTTCTTGAAGACACACAGGTGATGCAGGGGCCAATTTTCTAACCAACTACCAGGGTTCGGTGTCAGGTAGTGGTTTTTTCTGGCCTGACTGTGCATTCTGAAAATCTTAGTTTTCAGCGTTTGTGGGTGGGAAGCTAGTGAGGGATCGCCATCTCGTTTCCTTTCATTACTGGCTCTTTTTTTGGTTTGAGGTCCCTGCACGCAGACGGTTAGGATTTGGGAGGGATATCCTAAACATCCTGGTGAAGCTAGCATGTGAAATGAAGTGCCTGGTGTCTCACATGTTGCACATGTCTGTCCTCACCTCTCCAGGTCAACAGTAGAGTTAGCAGTTAGCATCATGGTGCATTACAAACGTGGAATTCAACAAAACTCTATTATCTGCCCAAATTTGAAATATCGTTCGTGAGATGTAATCATTAGCGTAATCATATCCTCTAAAATTGCCATATTAAACGACTTAACGTTCAGTTTGTGGACAAGTTTCACAAAGAGTTAAAACACAGCACAGCTTCAAGTCCTGCTTTCAGAAATCAGCAGACCATCTCATAACAAATAAACAAACGAGTCACAGTAGGAGACCAAAAACGATTAGAGAATATGAAACAACCCAACATGTCATCAGAGCAGCTCTGCACTGTGACAGAAATAAAGTGGGAATGATTTGATGTAAACTTAGTTGATTAAAAAAACTGTCTTTCTCAGTGATGGGACAAAGTGAAGAGATGTGACAATCACAGAGATATTAGAGGAAAATATTATAGTTGACAGGTGATGTTACACTGTCATCAGCAACACAACATGATATTGGAAAGAGACCTGCAGAGAGACACAGAGGCAGCTGTCGGAGTGAGAATTTTCCTACTGACTACTGAAATGTAGCAGTTGCTGTACCAAAATATGCCAATAAAAACTATAAAATCTAAAAAGCCTTTCATTAAATTGGCAGTCATGATGATAACATGGAAAGCAGAATATTCATTTTACATCAAGATGTTTAAATAATATATTTAATTTTTTATTAATTTCTCTCCTATGAAGAGAGGCAGAGATGATCTGCACGTACTTATTGTCTACATGTTGAATCAGAGCTGGAGTGTAGTTTTCCCCATGTTTTGTGTTCAGAAAGGCCTAAAAGCTCAGTTTTGTTTCTGTCATTTCTTGTAGTATCAACAATAAACTGCAGCAGCCAGAAGCTGCATCTGGAGTGCTGGAGTACGCCATGAAACATTTTGGTGAGCTGGTGAGTACATTTTTAAATTTCTTGGGTAATTCTTCTTTTTTTTTTTTTTTTTATCTCCGAACAAAATGAAACTTTTCATCGGCTGCATTTATCTCGGCAGTAACACTAGGAAAGAAAACCGCAATCTTCTTTTTCCTTCCAATGCTACCACTGGGTTTTCACAGCAGGGGTGCTACTGAATAGGGCTGAGTGTTTTTCATAAAAATTGCTTAAACTGGCTCAGCTGTTGCAGCAGCACAGTCCTACATTACCCAGGACCATATTACATTGGCCAATGAAATACATGCCAGTGCACATTTTAGATACAGTACCACGTAGCATGTTCTGTATGCCCAACATTGTGCTAATTCTACTGTTTACTTGGCAGTAATCAAATAAAGGAGAAAATGACTGAGGTAATAACTTTCAAGGGTTTGTAAAATCCTGCTTCATACAAATAAAAACTATATTTCAGTGTCTTTGCATCTGGTACATCTTCCAACTCTTCCTGGATTTTCAAACTGGACTTACTGGTTTGTATTTCATGTTCTCACCAGTACCAATAGCAACAGCCCACACCAAGGCAGAGGTTTGCATTTTTTGGTGCATTCTCAGTCGAAATACAGTCTTATGGGCTGTTTTATACGCTTCTTCCTGGGGTATCCTACCCCCATACATAGTTTAACATGGGAATGAGGGTCATTTAAGACACCTACCCCCTGAACACCCTGTTCTTAATGTGCAGCACGTGGAAAAAACATCTGCTACTCTGATCAATTGTCAAGAGAAAGGAGCAAAAATACAGACTTTTTCATCTAATTCACAGGATGTCTGCCTTTTCTTTCATGTCTCTCTGCTGTGTATTTACTAAAGGTTACTTGGGACTACTTTGTGCTTTTTTCCAGTGGTAAAAGAACGTAATGCTTCATACCAAAAAATACAAACAGTAATTATTTGTGAACAGTGAGGGTTTTTTAGGAGGCCTAAATAGCTTCATTCACTGTAACTCCCTATGTGACTTCTGATGGGTCAAATAGAAAGCCACAAAAAATATGTCACTGCTGTATGTCTGTACTTGTATGTATATTGAGCCAATGCCAGTATTAACCTATATTAGTTATATTAGTTACAAAGGAAAACTTTTTTTGTTTGGGGGGGGGGGGCTATATGTTTATTTTTTTATTTTTTTTATTCTGTACATGTGAAGGACTGTTCCTCCCTGTGCTTCATGTTCTTTGTAGATGGACCTGATCCACATATGAAATAACTGTTAAAAATTTGACACGCATTGGACACCATCACAGAGATTTTCCTAAAAGAAAAAGACATGTTTTTGTTTTAATTCCCCCTGTTTCATTTTATTTTAATTCCCCCTGTTAAATGTATTAACTGTGGTCTTTGTTTGTTTGTTGTATGGATGTATATTTCTCCATTATCCACAGTTGCCACAGATCCAAATTCAAGGGCTAGGCTGGTCATGACATAATTAATGTGGTTAGTGTAGCAAAAAAGCAGTACTGTGTTAGAGATGACCTACACATAGTATTTCTATGTGGTTAATTTTAGCCCAAAGCCAACGTGTTTTCCCAACCACCGGGAATCCTGTGGAAAAGGTCTTTCCTTCTGCCTTTGTGAATTGCATTTATGTTTCTCTTTAAAAGCGCAGTAAAAGTTAAAAGACTTGGTAAAAAAACGGTTTCACTTTGCACTTTCTTGTTTATGAGGTGACCATTTGGAAAGCTTTACTGTGGGAGGATGCAAGCTTTCTCTGTTTTGTATACCAGTCAGCAATCAGCAGTTAAACAAAGGTTGTACTTTTTCCAATGGTTGATGTCACCAGAGAGAAGTAAATACCTTCATTGAAGACACTTTGTCAGATCTTTGCAATGACTTGTAATTCTGTTGCGGTGCTTATTATTGCTTGAGACTTTAATCAGGCTAACCTTAAGAAGGTAATGTCTGACCTCCATTGACATTTTGACTGCGACATCAGGGGGATAAACACTCTGGATCACTGCTATAAATGTCATTTAAAAACGGCTGCAGAACGGAATCACTACCCATGTTTTGGGAAAAGCGAACATGTTGCCATCTTGCGAGATCAAAGTATGTAAACAAACTATGAGTGACGCAAGAGATCAGGAATTTGTCAGGCCAATCATAGGCCACCCTAGAGTCGGCACTATGTGACGGAGTCTGTAGCACTTTCCAGGATGCCACCATCGACATCATTGATTCACAGAGTCTGTGGTGGATTTAATTTGTGAAGCAACGGAACCCAAAAATAAAGTTACTGTTATTACAATTACTGTTCATTGTCTGCAGTTCAGCGTTTAACACCATAGTTACCCCCAGGCTCATCACAAAGCTCAAAGAGCTGGGATTAAACCCCTCACTGTGCATATGGATCCTTGACTTCCTGACAGGCAAACCCAGGGTGGTTACAGTAGGCGGACACACCCCTTAACACCAGAGGGTCACAGCCCTCTGCTGTATTCCTATGTAGCCACTTTGAACTTCAACGCCATCATAGTTTCTGACAAAACACAGCTTGGGTCTGATCACAGATAACAGTTAAAAGGCCTACCTGAAGGAAGTAAAGGACCTGACTCACTTGTGTCAGGTCAACAACCTACTTGTTAATGTCAGCAAGACTAAGGAACTGGTAGTGGACTCTGGGAAGAAGCAAGGAAGGAACTACACCACTTTTAATATTAATGGGTCCTCGTTGAAGAGGGTGAAGCATCAAGTACCTTGGTGTCCACATCTCTGTCAGCTTGACCTAGGTGCTGCGTACTGCCTCAGTGATGAGAAAGGCAAGGCAGAGATTGTTTTTACCTCAGACGCTTGAGGAAATTCCGGGTATCCCCTCAAATACTGAGGAATGTGCTACAAAGGATATTTACACCAGGCGCTACAAGAATAAGGCTAGGAATATCATTAAGGATCCCAACCACCAAGAAGTTACCGGATACACCAGGTCGGCACTGAGAGGCTCAGGAAGAGCTTCTACCCGCAGGCCACTAGAATCCTAAATGGGGTTACTGCCAATCGGCCATATGATAATATAATGAAAGTTAGTTGTGGAAGTCTTTGTCTGACTGTAAATGGACATGGAGCTTATTTTCAAAAATTGTTTGCTTCAACTACTTCAAATGTTTATTAGATTTTCGATTTGTCAAGATAGTTAGTCTTGGCCACGTGATAAAACAGTATTCATGGCAGACAAATAGTTCAGGAAAATTTGTTGATTTTGTAGTTGCATAGTAAAAAGTTTCATGTTACTTCTGTGACTCCACTCAACTCCCTGTTTTTTATTTTTTTTATTTTTAGGAAATTCAAGCCACCTGGTATGAGAAGCTGCATGAGTGGGAGGATGCCCTGGTGGCATATGACAAGAAGATCGACATGAACAAAGAGGATCCAGAACTCATCCTGGGCAGAATGCGCTGCTTAGAGGCCCTGGGAGAATGGTATGTCATCAGTCATATCTGTTGTGAGTTTAGTAGTAGAGTCCACTTTGTAATATTTGCTGACTGTATTCTTTTTACCATAAGTTTGTTTTTTCTAACATACAGCCCTATTTTTTTGTGGTAGAAATGTATTGTGTGATTCACTTGAGCTATAAAATAAAGAGCACATTGGGTTTCTCAGTTTTCTACCTTTGCTCTAATGAATAAAGACAGCATCTGAAGTAGTAGTTTCGTTGGGAGCTCTTGAATCTCCAACTTTGTATTTGCTCACTGTATGTAGGAAGTCTATTCAAAATGAGTCCTGACATTAGACCTTTGATGACTGGGTGAAAAGAGAGAAAAAACAGGTCCTACGAGATGACCGAAGTAATTTTAACGGGAAATGCATGAACAGACATCCAACGCCAGTGAGAGGCGCCGCCAATCCAATGAAACCTCACCACAGCTGAGGCTTAACTCCATAACGACTGCCCACCTTCAAAGAGCATTTTTGCGGAAAAACAAAGTCACAAGATGTCAGAAGGATCCAACTATGTGGATCGTCACAGAACCCCTGACGCTAAGCAGATGTTAATTTGCTTATGTAACTTGCCATCCTTGTGCCATTGTTGTATACACTGTTATTCATTTCTCAAGAAAATGATTTAATCATTTTACAAGAAAATGATTCAGCTGAATTGGAGCTTTTGGTTTATATTTGTGTATCGGTAAGGCTCGGAGATGATATAACAGTTGATTGGGTCATGAGTCAAATGAGATCAGGCTTATAAGAACATATTGTTCTCTGTCAAGCTAAGGGATATTGTACATGTCTGTGCTAATCCAAACCCGGTGAGAGAAAGATTTTTAAAGTGCAGTTAATTTTTTTGACTGTTAAACTCAGGCCTCATGTTGGACAGTTTTTAAGGGACTTACAATTTATATCTTGAGGTGGTGACAAAAAATTGAAAATGTCATGAAAAATGACTCAGAATGAATTAAATTATCACTGCAGCAATTGTGGATCATATTAAACTACATGCCAGGTATGAGTCTACCCCCTTTACTTTGTAACTGTTCAAACATACTGTGTACAGCACTCTGTCAGCAGTGTTAGTGAGTGCTTGATAAATGTTTTGACATTTTTTCCTTCTTTTTTTTGTCATGAGAAAATGATTTTTGTTTGTTTTTGTTTTGTTTTTGCACTTCACTTTGTTCACACTTTCTCTAAAATACATTTTGTCACATAGTTGAATTAGTATAGATAACAGCATTTCAAGATTGGACTTTGGAAAAGGCATCTTTATTTTGGAACATATATTAGTCCTCAGTATGTGAACACACAGACTCACATGCACAGATGCTAAAAACAGCTGGATCCTTAAGGTTTTTTTCCGGGGAGTAGATTTAGCTAATTTTGTATCACAAAATATCAGGATGTCAGATTCCTGGCAACCATAGTTGTGTTCTGTTATATTATGATGCTAGTGTGTCACTTTAATGCCCTGAACACCCATGCAGGTGTTTTCACATTCTGGCTTATTAGGCCTCTGCTCAGGCACCAACAGGTAAAAGTAAACTAACAAAAATGAGGGAATGTCAATCATGTGCAGTTGGTTAACATCTACACTGTCCTGGACCAAGTATTCCATTGGTACTTTAAAATGAAATGAATAGAAACCAGCTTTCATTACAGTTAGCCAGTGATGGAAACTTTTTACATGACTAAATTAAAGACTCCTTTTGAGTTGACAGGGTTTATTTTATTTATTATTTAATTGAAATTCTGAAGATATGATCTGCTGAGTCAAACTATAACTCAAGCTATTCTTTCCACTCGACTTTTTGTCTGCTGTAGGGACACACATGACCAGTGTACCGGAGCTTTTCGTACTTGTTGCTTTCACGTTATACGATAGGCAGGCAGCTGGAAAACGGCTTCACTTCACTGACCCTTATCCAAACCTGTCTCTCTCTTTTTTCCTTTCTTTTTTTGTTCTTCTGTCTGTTCCTCCCTTTATTTATCCTCTCAACCAAGGTCGCTCCAGCATCCTGCCTGTAAAACACATGCGGTCGGTTTGATCTCATGTTGGCCTGTGCAGAACTGATTGTTGTTAATGAGGAATTAGTTTTGGTTAAATGCATCTGACCCCAACGGGAACATTCATCTGTTTGCCGGAATACTTGATATTATCAGACTGTGGTAGGAAGAACAGTCGGCTGATGTTCATCTTTGAGAACAAATGAAAAAATAAATAATGGCAGATGTAATTGAAACCAGGGCTTACCTTCAGTCAGTTTATTTCTCTTCCTTGGCCAAAAGCGCATGGTTATTGTGGTAAATCATTTCTTTAATTGTTATTTGGCACATGAAAATTGGAAAATAATATTTAGTGTCTTGACATGATTTTTATTATGATAATACTTTGATTTTAGAAGAGCCTTTTTTCTGTTGAAGATAAAGGCTATTTTTATGTTTTAATGTTATGCTTTTATGTTTTTAAACAGTATTATTAAGGTCTATATAGACGTGCTATAAAAGCTGCTGTCAAAGCATTATTATTTTAGTCACATCACACTATGTTGTAGGGTCGCTTTGGTCTATGAAGCACTGTGAAGCAGCCATTTATTGTATGTATGCTGAAAAATCACATAGCTCTCAGACACCAGGTAATATGCAGAGAAGTTTATATGCATTGCACAATGACAGAATTATTCCGGGTTGTCTTTTGCTCTTTGTTATCCAGTGAATTGTTGGCAGTCCATGTCACCATACTGCAGTGCATTCCATAAAACTCTGCACCTGATTGCATGATCAACTAGGTAGCCTGATGATAGCACAGATCAGTCTCTGAATCTTGCAAACTGCATCACTGTGAACATGCAGTAGGACTTAACTGATGTCATCACTCAGAATATGTGATTCGACAGAATCTGGTTTCTTTTTTTTTCTTTTTTCTACCATCTGAAGCATGTGGTTAATGTTTTCCAGGGGCCAGTTGCACCAGCAGTGCTGTGAGGAATGGACACTGGTCAGCGAGGAAACCCAAGCCAAGATGGCTCGTATGGCTGCTGCTGCCGCCTGGGGTCTAGGTAACCACACAGATACTTCATATCATATGCTGAAAAATATTAACTGGAAAAAACATTCAAGATATTTATTGTCACTCTGGTCAAATTTTAAGTCTGACTCAACAATGCAATCAAACAGAGCAGCAATGAAAACAGTAAGAGCTCTTGCCAAGTCCCTCTCACATAACCAGATGGGAATGGCATCCAGTCATAACATTGACATATCGTAATGTGCAATGATGGAGAAAAGCAGGGGACCACAGTGCAGAAGCATCGCCTAAGGTTTGTGGTCTGTGGCTTTGACTTTCCAAACTCGATCGTAAACTGTGAGACCATACACAACCAGCAGAGCCGTCTATCTGAAAACTCAGACCCTCTTTTATTGGTGTTGTTGGGAAGCAAAATGTTGAGGTTGCATTCATTTTTTATTACAGCAAGCAGAGGTGGAGTATGGTTCAAAACAGCAGTGATAGGCTTTTAAGCTCCAGTCTTCAGTTGTTAGGTTAGAAGTTGTCCATAATCAAATGTTGCACTCGTTATCATTATGGCAGCCTTTGTGAATTTCTTCATGTGATTGTTTTTTTTTCTACAGGGCACTGGGACAGCATGGAGGAGTATACATGTATGATCCCAAGAGACACACATGATGGGGCTTTCTATAGAGCAGTGCTAGCTCTACATCAGGACCTCTTCTCATTGGCCCAGCAGGTGGGATATATCATCACTCAAAAGAACACCCAATGGAGTAGACCCTCCCCTCTCTATTTATATTATATATCATATATACATGGTGGGAGAGGCTTCAGGTGACTACAGCACATGATATTATTATACAGTAAAGTCTGTATTTTTAGAAAACATCTCGTAAAGACATACCACGTGGGAATTCGCCTAGTCTCACGGCTTCTGGAATTTCCATCAGTCTTTATAGCAAGGTATGAAGAGTTAAAATCATTGGAAGCAAACACTGTAAAGAAACATAAAAAAATGTCTGTACGGCTATTCCAGACAGGATCAAATTTCTCCATCAGCTCAGGCTTTTCATTAAATGGTATAAAATGCACAAGCTTTTTCTTTTTCTTTTACAATGTGGTACAACTTTGGTGTAGAAATGTTATGTAACTCTTGCAATTGTAAATCATCACAGCATTCAGCTTCAAACAAATAATGAGCCCTTTACCCCTCCTGTCTCCCTGTCAACAATGTCTGGCGGAGGTCAGGGTGGTATTTTCTTTGTTTGATGAAAGTTGGGGATAGTAGATGAGCTCATGGTTCCCCGGAGGTGGATTTGTTCAAGCTGGATGCCAAGCACGACTAACGAACACAGGCTCCAGCACTGAGAGACCAGTAAACACCTGTTCCTCCAATTTCCCTGAACTCATCCTCCAAGTCCCCTTTTGACCACAAAGCCTGGGAGACTTGCTCTCCGTGCCCCCACGTCCTCTAATTCTGAGATTAGATCCAGGTGTGGCCTATAGGCTTCTGCATCAGCTGAATAGGGAAAGCAGACTCTTACTGACAATGAGGCCTCTTACAATGAATGATGAGGAATGAGAAGCAGATGGAGCAAGGGTGAAAGCTTAAATGTCAACATGAGCTCAGTCTAGTCTTCCGGATGTGGTTGGTAATCCTTGCACTTAAATCCTTTTGATTCCATAGGGCAGGGTTTTCCTCTCTCTATACTCCCAACAACCAGACATGCGCTCCCCGAGTCTCAGCATGCATCAATGTTTCAGGTTGCATTGCTTTGTAAATCTTTCTTTGGTCTGTCCCATCAATGAAGTGTAGACCCACACTGTCATGTTCCCTACATAAAAAGCAGTCTCATGAGACAAGATTCATGATATATCTAGTCCACTGTGTGTATGAATTGTAAATTGTCTCTCTGTCTTTTTGACTTTGACAACACATACTTCAGGGTCATGTTTTGGCCTTATTTTGACTTTGTGTTGATTTGGCCCAAACCACTGGATCACTGGACTTAAACCTGTGTGCCTATGGGTGAAACCTTTATATAAGAGAATGGAAAATTAGGTCATGGTTTGTTTGTGCTGCCAGAAGCCAGACACTGCATTTATCAGGAGTCGTCTGGACTGCACATTTCCAATGAGGCCCCAGCACAGTAATTCAGGAGTAAACAGCACCATAACTTGAGTGGAGGCAGTAAAGAAGCAGCCTCATTGTCACCTCGTCCCAACTACCGTCCCCACAATCGCTTCTCTTGCTGTGCGTGCCTGAAGAGGTGTTTTGGCATGCCATTCCTCCTTTCCCTCCCCACGAAAAAATAATTGGTGGGAGTGGGTCTGAAACAGCTGTGTGTCCTGGCCTCAGAGAACTTCCTCAGTCTTCCTCCTTCATTTTACCCTCCCGCTAATAATAGTTCCCAAAAACACGGGCTGTAGAAGCCCAAGAAATAAGCAATACTTGTGTCCTTGTTTGTCCCTTTTGCTCTTCTGGATGAGGTTTTTCTCTCAGTTACTGTCTTTCCACGCCTCAGGGTTCTTACTGGTGATGAAATACCTGCAGTGTCCTTGAATTTGGAGACATTTAGTCCTGCAAGGAAAAGTCAGGGAATTTAACAGTGAGTCAGTAACATACTGTAATACGCCAGAAAAAACAGGAAACTAGACAAAATTAAGCATGAATGTGTTCTGACAGTTTACAAGCACCATGAACCAAAATGTTTCAGAATTGCAACATGGTCATGTCTAACTGTCCTCATTTTGAATCCTCCTTTATCGCCCTTCAATTCCTCCTCTTTTCTTTAAATGTGCATGGAAATTTAGGCTGTTTTTTGATGATGCATTTGACATCAACAACCTTGGTTACATAACTTAAACGCTGTGACTCTCAACAGTTCATTTACCTCTCCTCATAAAACATTTGGCACTCAGCAGTGCATCAAACTGTTCTGCTATACAAGCAGACGTACTAGTTCTAGTTGCACTAATATGTCACTGTTGGCAGGTTTTAAGTAGGTAAGAAGGTGTGTGAGCAGTAAGCAATAACGTACATTCCCTCATTTGTAAAAAGTGTTTTTATAGTCTGGGTTTAGTCCAATCCCAGCTGGTCCTGATGCAAGGAGCTTCTAGGACAGGGTGATATTATGGTACATTCTGTGGTCATGCAAACATTACACTATTAAGAAAAATGCCTTTATTGCCATTATTATTCATGTTTTAAACCGGTGTTTGCAATGTTGAGGATTTACAGTGAATTGAGAAGCGAACTAATAATTGCACATCAGTGCACCATTCAGGCAGACTTTTCAATAAAATCTGCAGTTTCCACAGTACATTTTAAGAAAAGATGTTAATAGTCATTGTTATCTTTATGTGTAGTCATAAATCTCACACAGATCTCACTGTAAATGTTTTTTTATGCAGTGTATTGACAAAGCAAGAGACCTCCTGGATGCTGAGCTGACGGCCATGGCAGGAGAGAGCTACAGTCGAGCCTACGGGGTAAGTGTTCCTCCGAGACAGCCAAAATATTCAGCGCCTGGCGTCAGTCTACCATCTCATTTTTCATAGCATTCATGTGCAGAAAGATTATGCCACTGCAACAAAGTTTTATTGAAGCAATGATTTGTAAAGTGTAAGTCTCTGATCTAAGTCCTTTAGATGTCAAATGATTCATGTTTACTGTTTCTCCACAGCTGGAGAAACTGCTGCTATTTTACTGTCTATATAAGTGGAATTATCTGGTCAACATTTCAAATCAGTTGTTGAAATCTGAAAACAGCACTGCTCCTCTCAGACAGATGTTGTCAGGTAACATTATCGTGAAAGCCATTTGATCTTAGTTGATTTAGATGTGCATACTTTAGCTGTGCATACTTTAGCTGTTCACCATG
This sequence comes from Scomber scombrus, assembly GCF_963691925.1. Classification (NCBI taxonomy): domain Eukaryota; kingdom Metazoa; phylum Chordata; class Actinopteri; order Scombriformes; family Scombridae; genus Scomber; species Scomber scombrus. Next base: position 8,016,039 of record NC_084979.1, read on the forward strand.
AAGACTGACAGCAGACAGAGCAGGCATCTTCTTCTGTATGTTGTTGCACTTGGAGATGTAAACAAAGCCATCATATGGAGATGACCAAATATTTTCTGACAGATGCCACACATGAAGGTTCAGGGAGTTGCTGAATGCATTCAGTTGCAGACTGTGGTTAATTTATGAGCTTTAATAACCCTTTTATATCACACAGAAGGGGCTTTTGCCCCATCTGTGCAGTATACATTTACAACTATAATACTGAATTTGCGAATAAGAATAAATGTGTGTGCTTGTTTGTTTCCCAGGCCATGGTCTCCTGCCAGATGCTGTCCGAGCTGGAGGAGGTGATCCAGTACAAGCTAGTGCCAGAGAGGAGGGACATCATCAGGGAAACATGGTGGGAGAGGCTTCAGGTGACTACAGCACATGATATATGGAAACACACACACGCACACACACTCACGCGTGTAACTACAAATGCAATGTAAAGCAGATGTGGGAAGGCTACTGTTACTAATGGGAAACATTACTAGCCACACACCACACGTGTAAACAAAGACACACACTAATACCATTATATCAATGACAAAGGCTTTAGTATTTAATAGTATCTAAGTATTTAAGTAGAATCACTTTGTCCTCTGGCAAGTGAAATTTATGTTGCTTGCAACCAACTTCAGATGATGGTTAGTAGTAATAAAGTACGTAAAGTCCATATGTCCCATTCCCTAACCCTAAATTGTCTGTTTTAGAATTAATCTAAATTAACCCATTGGTCTACAGAAAATGAATCCATCGCTTGAGCTACAGCACAGTCCTAAAATCAGGAAAATCTAGTTTATTTTATAAAGCTGATGTGTTTTGCATGCTGTCCACTCAGTGCAGCTTTACCATTGTACTTCTCCTTGGTATTGTTATTTCAAAGGGTGTATAAAATATGGAAATGGAGGTGGTCTTTTCATGTTGCCCACTGAATACCATAAGCAGCACCAAGTAAGCCACCCTTTCATGTGACCCTTGATTTCTACAAGTAGGAATCTTCAGAAATCCACACCGTAACCGATCCAAACTCTTCCACCTTCCTGAGACTGATTATAATTACTGTTATTATCAGCATTAATAATGAATTACAGAGTTGTACGTGCTGTTAAATAAGACAGGATGACGTGTGGAATAACCAAAATTCCACAAGCGGTCGGGAAGAATTCAGCCACCCAGCAATTCTTTGGAACTTGAGACAAATACCATCTGATCTAAGATAATACTATTGAAATTCATCTTTTCCATGTCGGCTTTTTATAGCTAAATCAAATGTGCTTATTTCAAAGGCCTAAGCCTTGTCTGTACATGTTAAGGGAAGTCAAGTCAGGCAGCTAAACTGATAAGCTCTTTGCGTGATGTACCATTCCTAAATCTTGACACCATGCCGTCCAAGCTTCTCAGTTTAATGCAGCATATATAATACTGCTTACGCGCTGTTGGCATACCTGTTGCTCCTTTGCTCAATTTTACAGTCTAAAAAGAAACAGATAATGAGATGGTTTGTTCTTAAAGCCAAACAAAGAAACCAAAAGGAGAAATTGTAGTTTTCTAGAAACAGTATGAATGTGGATGTGAATTTATGTCACAGGGCTTTAAGTTCTCAGGCACTATACCTGATTTCAGGCATGGAACAGTGTTAAATTCATATAGTCATTAATTCAATAAACATACATTTCCTCCTGGATAACTTTTCAGGCTCATAAATCTTTTATTGCTTCAATCTCTGATGTCAGTCAATGTGATTATCTTCAAAAATTAGTGACTACATGATAATTGGGACCATTAGTCGGTGCATTCGATTATTATTATATATATTATATTATAGTGTACATTTTTGTATTTGGCTTTTAGACAAAAAGTGCTCTTTGTTGTTTATCAAATATAAAAATTGCATTCATTATCTCTCGGAATTCCACCTAATAAGTTTCTTTGTGATATTTCCAGGTTTTCCATAAAATTAGCAGTTAAATGGAAAAAAGACTCACTCAAATCCTTGTGCAGTAAAATGAAGATACTCTTGATCATCTTGACTTTTTCCATTCATAAAAGATGAAGGCTGCTTGGGGGGCCGTATGTGGGTTCAAGTGGGGTCTTCCTGAGCAAACAGAGAAGGCCCATAATGCCAGCACCAGAGCTGGGTCTGCAGTGCCTGACAGGTTTCCTTTCTCACTAATGATTTATCTGAGGCTGACCTCACACATCTGTCAAGGAGTCACTGTCCCGCTCCTTTATGCTTTCTTTTTTCCTTCAACAGTCTCCCTCATCAAGGGGTTAGTGGTACAGTAGAAGGTGTACGACAGCACTGCACACCACTGTGAGTGTGTAAATGTATCAATGAGTTCTTGCACTTCAGTCTGTGAGAACCAGTCTAAATTTTGGACTATTTGTCCTAGATTGCAGTTGGAAACTATTGATCCCCTTTTGATCCCTGCTCTTTGTGCTGTTTCAGCATTTCTAATGCAAATCATGTGACATTTTTTCACTTTCCTCTTCTTCTCTTCTTCTTTCACTAATGTTTCCTGTGCTCCTCTATGGCCTCATTTTAAAATATTTTACCTCAGTTTTATTGAACCTATGCCATATATTAACCATTCCCTTTTGACAATATAACAGTCAAATTCATTTTGGCTTTCTAATAAAAGCTCTTTGTTATTTTGGTGTGCTTTAAATTATAGTCACCCAGCTGTTCATCACCCTTTTAAAAAGGGGAAAAATAAAGTTGACTCCGAAATCTGTGAAAAAGATGGTGGAAACTAATTTAAATGTTAAATATTTGATAGATGGAGAATCCACATGGACTTGCTCTTTTTATAGACTTCTAATTTTACACAGCATTATTCTTAATCAAAGCCATTGACTGGTAATATGCATTTTCAGACATCACACAAGTGTTACCTGTAGACAAAAGCAGTGGGTTTGATGTATTTTGGCTTCCTTATAACAATGAAGTGATAGATGGTTAAGAAACTGCTGTTATGTAGCACGTGTCTTAACCAGTAGGCTATTGGGCAAGCCAACATTTATTTTCCTTTCTCCAGTGTGACTGTGAGGTCGCAGTTGCTTACAGTTGTTCATTTGTTTTTTTCAGTCGAGTTGAATAAATTGAGTAAATTGAGCCTCCCTAATGATTTCAGTAATTTTTGGTTTTTAAATCCAGACTAAACTGTAGCAGTCACTTTAATGACTGAGCATAGCTGCTGCCATTGGACCTGCACTCATCCTTTTAATTCCATCACGTTAAGCTTACTTCAGACACGTAGGTGTAGAGTTTAATTCTAGCCTTATCTTTCAACAGATTACTCAAAGGCTTACCCAGACTTGCTCCTGTCGTCTAAGAATTGAAAGAAATGGGTTGAATGTGAAAAGGTCGACTTTTCATTAAAAAAAAGACTTAAACTATTACGTAGCTAAATCACCATTTCAGACACAAAGAAGGATTGTATTAACTGTGAAACTCTTATCAGTGTTTGTTATGTTGTTTGAACTTAAACATAAATATTTGAGACCCTATTTGTTGCTGCTAGTTTCCATGTGACCTAATACAACCCTCTGTTGTGATGGTGTTTGTAATTATATCCAAGTTACATCAAAGTCCTTTTTCATGAAGTGTTTATATTATTTTGTCTACCTCCCGAAGGTCAATTCAAATCATACTGAAGAGATTATACAGTCTTTTTTTCATCAGAGCTGGATTGTGTGTTGCCTGCCTCTGCAGCACTGTGTTCTATTACTCAGGTTCAGGTTTGGGTTAAGAGAGATTTTATACACGTCAGCTGATTGTCTTGCTCCTTAGAGATACATTAGTACAGCCCTGTGTGTGTGTGTGTGTGTGTTTTTCTTAGCACGTGAGCCTGCACGTGTGGGGGCTGTAGAAGACAGGGATCACTGGTAGTAATAGTAGCCTCCAGGGTTTTAACTGTACCCCTCTCTCGCACGTGTTCATTCTCTTGAGTGCAACGAGCAGGTGCATCTCTTTGAAAGCAGTAACACAATGGTAATAAGTCTGTTTCTTGTTATGTTTGTGTGTATTTCTCCAGGGTTGTCAGCGTATCGTAGAAGACTGGCAGAGGATCCTGATGGTCAGATCGCTGGTGATCAGCCCACACGAGGACATGAGGACTTGGTTGAAATATGCCAGCCTCTGTGGCAAGAGTGGACGTCTGGTCAGTACACTCAATGAAAGCAGCCCTTTTAATCGATAAATAATCCCCGCATCATGGACGAGGTGCATCAAATTTTGGTGTTTAATTCATTATGTATGAAACTAAAGGATCCACATTGTGTGTATAAATGAATGAATTGTGATATTGAGTTAACAGTACCTTCTTTGACAAATCTAGATCAGATGTAAGCATTGTACTGTAGATACTCTACCCCTCCCCAAGTGCATTCATAGTTGAAATGTCACAATTTGCACAGTGATACACACATTTTTTTAAAGCCCCTATGTTTTCAATTTGGAAATTTCTGACTTTGCTGACTCCTGATTGGGGTGGAATAAAAAAGACACTGTGGTAATGCATGTTGATTTTATCCCTGCCCAGGCAATCAGAATAATTTGATTGAAAAATAATTTTCTGCCATCCTAATGCAGACTAAATGCACAAACTTGCACACATCTGAACCTCTTTACATGTGCAACAACAATATATGAACATATCAAATATATAAATCAGTGTTGATTTAATCAGCCTTGTCGAACGGAAAGGGGAGGTCAGGCTCTGACAGAGTTAAGTGTAACCATGAACCCAGGCTATGAAATAAATCTTTATTTCAACCGGTTTTAAGTTGGCACTGATGAAAGCAGCACAGAACCCTCAATCACACTGTTTAGAAACCTGAAACCACATATCTGCTCAATTAAAGTGCTGCAATTTTCCATCCTTTACCTCACTGTTATTTTAATTGATTGCAAGGGGTGGCAGACAATGGGCCAATTTTTCTATCAACACACACACACACACACACACACACACACACACACACACACACACACACACACACACACACACACACACACACACACACACACACACACGATTTAAGCACATACACAGAGAATTGCCACAATCTTCAACTATGATTGACTGAAAAAAAGAGGTGTGATTGGCCAATGGCAAAAATGGTAGGAAATGTGATTATGAGGTGAAAAATGACCTCTCTAAGGCTTTTACCTCATGGAGTAGTGTGGTTTGAGTTTGTTGCACCTCTATTTGAGTCTGCCATTTTCCTTTAAATGTTTTGTTATTCAAATAATCTTAATCATTTACGTGTGCTTAGACAAGTTTCCTTTTTCCTCTTTATCCCTTCAGGCATTGGCCCATAAGACTCTTGTGCTCCTTCTGGGTGTCGACCCCTCCAAGCAACTTGATCACCCACTGCCCACAGCCCACCCGCATGTCACCTATGCTTATATGAAATACATGTGGAAGAGTGCACGCAAGGTAAGTTTATGAATATTTTTGGTTTTACTTTCTATTAGACATCATATTTAGGACTAAATACAGAAAGTGCTTTTTTTAGACCAAATGGAAAATGGAGACATTTCAGCTTGAATCTTCAGTTGCTAAGTTTTTAAAACAACACCAGGCAACACTCGTTGTTGACAGATAGGCAGCCTAAGTAACATTTCATCAACAAACTACATCTGTAAGAAAGAATCAAAGTTCCAACCTACGTAATAGGATGATTGTATAGGTCAATTTTCAGTTTCTTCACTGAGTTGATCTGTAAAGCCAACTGCAGATTTTTCATTAAGATTAATGTTGATGTCACTAGTCCATCATAACCATGGCAACGGTGAATGAAGTAAGCCCTACAAATGTCAGTATTTGTTCAGAAAGATTTGTGCTGTAAAGCAGGAACACTTACCAACCCTCCAACTGCCAGCAGTAGTTACATTATGCTATTCATTATGTTTCATACTACATGTCATCATCAACAGGGCAGCATGGGGCTGCACTGCTCTGCCCTGTGCCATTTGTCTACTGCGCACGCACGCACACACACACACACACACACACACACGCACACGCACACACGCACACACACGCACACACATTAATATACTGCATATGCACCCCAAGCACACATAAACACACCCACATTTATTGCCAGGTGTTGAATAGTGTTGGAGGTTCCAGAGTGCAGGTCTCATTAGAGGACTTAGGTAAGTGTGAGCACAAGCACTGCTGTTGCTAAAGCCAGCTGCACTGCTCACCAGACATCTCACAATATAAAAATACACTCTCACACACACACAGCTGGAAAGGATCCTTCCCCTGTCCTTGCTGTTTTGTAACAGTGGGGAACATCAGCTCAGGCCGTCACTCATCAGACTTGCCATGACTCGAGTGTTACTGATCATCCACCAGGGATAGCTGCTTCATAGTAAAGCAAGACTTGTGGAGCCTTAACTTCCATGAAGAGGATCCGATTAAGTCCAATCCTTCCATTATTTTTTTGGAAGTAATGTTGAAATAAATTATTTTGAAGTTCATGTGAACTTTTCTAGAAGTTCACATGTAAAAGATACAGTATCCTGCTCATAGTAAATATACAGCCTGGATTGCGTCCCTTGCTTTCAGTATATCTGTCCCCCATTTTCAGCACTTGGTCAACATTTCAAAGCTGTGGAAGCTGCGTGGTGTGTTGTACGAGGCTGTTTTGTTCAGTTCAGACCACAACATGCCACAGGGGTCTTAACTTAGATGTAAGTTCAAGTAACAAAAACAGTGTATCCATGACAGCACAGGTGGCCTGGACAGATGGAGTAGCTGGATTTTCCCAATGGGTTGGTAGTAAGTCCAGCAACACTGATATGAATAGAAAATAATGTTTTTTTTCGGGAATCCTGTATTAGATTAGCTCTGAATAAGCAGTGCGATTAAGACAACAGATATACATAATAACACACAGCATAGTCACAGCATAGTCACCACAACACCTGTAACATGTCAGAGGAAGGCCACAGAATACATGCCAAACATGAAAAAAAATACAATTGTAAACACAGTTGTCAATTTAGCACCATCTGTTCTTTGTTTATCACAAATAATTTGATTATATATAATTCAGAGTGAAATCAATAATGGTCTAAAGCCCCCAAACAAACACATTTCTCTCACGCAGTCTTTACCAGAAGTTTGTATTTGTTTCTTGTCTCTCCAGATCGATGCCTTCCAGCACATGCAGCATTTTGTGCAAGGAATGCAGCAACAAGCCCAGCACGCCATCGCTGCTGAAGACCAACAGCACAAACAAGAACTCCACAAACTCATGGCCAGGTCTGTTTCAATACTGAAGTGCAGCAGCAGCAGCTCAGCACCTAATACTGAATATGAAGTGCACATATACACTTCCAGCACTTTTCAGTTTTATTGCTGGAAAATGTTCACAATAATTTGATTAAAATAAGCAATAAAATAAAAGTAAGTACAGGAGTTTTTACATAACAATTTTAGTTATTTTAACAGTTATAAAACTTTGTCCAGGCGACCGAGACATTGATCAGAACAACCTGCACATGTTTGTGCTCAAATACACACAGGCACAGTGAAATTTCTAAACTACGTTGCTATAAAATAAAATTATTGGGATCAGCATGGAGGCTCAGTTCAAAAGCAGCGCATATGATAGGAGTAACTGAATGTAGGGAAAAACAACACAATCCCCTTGAGAGTTGTATTGGTTTATGAGATGATGAACACAGTTCTGCACCTGCTGCTTCCAACTGTTAATATCGCCAACAAATTTCACCAGTGAAAGGAAGGTAATAATAGTTACATCACTGAGCAGTTGCAGAGGTCGAGCAAATTACAATCATTTGAGTGTGAAATGAAGTTAATAATTGCCATAATATTCTCATTATGTGAAATGTATTTTTCAACAGCAGAAATTAAGTGCAGAAACACTTATTGACGTACAGTAGATTTACACGCAAAAGTTGGATACCACATTGCATGTAACTATTTATCACACTAATGTGGCTAATTATTTATAAGCTTGTGCCAAATTAGCATGTGTGCACTTGGGTGAGTTTCATTGCATAACTTAATGCTTTGGAGAAAACTTTTATCTCTTCAAATAGATGCAGAGATAAACCTGATACCACAGCTTTGGTTTCTTGGCACGTATTGCAAGCTTAAGTGCTTGAGGGAAAGTTAAAGTAATCCACAGTTATCCAAAATCACCAGAATTAATGCCAATGTGTCATTATCATTTAGATGTGGTTCAGTATTGTTAAAAGTCGTGCCAGCCTCCCGACACCCACAATCACGAAAGCACAAAGCAAGGAAAAAGTAGCCTCATGTATTTTCTGCCCTCGTGTTGTAAATACAAGGGGTCATGTACAGTGTGTTCTGCTTCTTTTACCATGTGCATGACCCAATCTGGCATAGCACCTTTTACAAGCCCAATGGCATCCTGTGGTCTTTTTCAAGACTAGCCAGGTTCAATGAATGCCTCACCTCAAACTTCTGAATAAAGTTATCCCTTTTGGCAGTTTGTCCCAGACAGCACAAACCAAACATGGCACCGTGCCTATAGATACAGTATCAAAGACCAGGTGTGTACTCCACGCCGATCCCATTGGATGCTAGACTTTTCATCTGATTATTCTGGCACAGCCTCAGCACATTTCCACTATCATCACCTCACCTCAACATGGTAATAGATGCAGTACGGAGTCAGATTCAAGCAGTTGTCAACACAACACCAGATTTTTGAAAAGTTGACATTTAAATAACCATCATGTGTTTCCAGATGCTGATTTGGGCGATTAGAAAATGGAAAGTTTAGTACTTCCAAAAATTGTTCGGAGTGACTTCAAAGCCTTAAAGAAGTTGTTTGTACGCTTTGCAGGCTCAGCAGAACACTTTTGGAGGATATCTAAAGCTGTCTCCTTAAGGGTTGAACATTGCTTGCCAGGGCAGGAAGGATAATTTGAATGCAGTACATCATGTATCTTATTGGTCAGAAGCCTAAAAGTAAGCCAGGGGTGCAACCTGAGAATAGACAGGTATAATCCCACATACAGTAAATCATACAGTAGTGTCATCTGGCCTTGTGCACAAACACACCAGTCATGTGCCCCATCCCATCTCATAAATCATACATGACAACACAGAAGCGTGACAACAAGCAAATAGGGGCTTTTTTCATTTTTGCATCTTCCAGACAGTGACTCTGGCAGTCTGAGGAATGCATGTTATGGAAAAAAACACCTGTATAGTGTCAGTCTCGACGGGTTTTCTCCAGACGTGCTGACACACTTTCATGAATGCAGGTCGGCTGCGTGGTATGGAGCACACCTGGACCGCTCAGTCAGATACATTCACACACTCACATGGACGTCTCCACTCTCTCTCTCTTTCCCCAAAGACTCCAGTGTAATTTCACTGCTGCTTTACTTTAGATCAATAACCGTGGCGTCTCCTGTCTTAATAAACATGTTGTTCCAACGTCCCCGGACACCCCGTCCCCCTCCTGCTTCTTTCCCAAAAGTCCAGACTGTTAACAGTTCCCTGCAGTTTAAGGAAACTGTTCAGCATAGATGCGCTGAACCCTAACTGTACAGTCATATGGAAAAGCACTCACATGAAATTACATAATCCCAAAAGAAAATTTATTGGAGGTGCTCTGCTAATAGTACTCAGCTTGTTGATGGATGGGTCAACAATGCAGTGCTTGCCAGTTGCTCAGTTTAGTTGTACTGTATATGAATTATGTGTCCTGGCAAAGCCAAACAAAACTAGATCGACCATTTGCCTGTAAGCATCTGTGTTTCTGAGGATGATGGATGAAGCGGAGTCCTCGTCAGGCATACCGCAGTGCTCACTGTCAGGTTACATTATAGTGGTTTGGATAATTAAAAATCTCCAGATGTGATCCCACATCCTTTCAGCAAATAAATGCATTGCTGCCTTAAGTAGTGATACTTTAAATGTCTTGTATCATTATCTATCTCTTGTTTATTAAACTACCCTTGGATATATTGACCGTCACTGCCAACTCTTTGTAAGCAATGATAAGATAAGCATGGTTATAAACTTCTTTTGTGACTTGTCCTAGCATTGCATTTGTTTCCTCTTTGCTACTGTTGTCATGTAGTTGTTTAAATCGTGTAGAGCTTCTGACATCAATGACATTTATGGTCTCTAAAAAGTTTCATCATGTTTTTATCTGCTGTATGACATAAGATATTAGTTAGTGAGGTTATTATTTGCAGAATAAAGTTCAAGAGCCTGTTTGGTCAGATAGTGCATCATTATCAGTGGGTAGTTTTAATGTTTGTAGACACAACAGAATTACTCCAGCTTGGTTAGGGTTTCTGTAAATAAAGCAGTAATGTGCAATTTTTGAGTTTTTAAAAATAATAATCTTAGATAAAATATCCCTCTGTCTTTTTGTCTCTCCCTTTCCTCTATGTAGATGTTTCCTAAAGCTGGGTGAGTGGCAGCTCAGTCTGCAGGGCATCAATGAAAGCACCATTCCCAAGGTTCTGCAGTATTACAGCCATTCAACTGAGCATGACAGGAACTGGTACAAGGTCAGTCCCTCCCTTTCAATTCCAACCTCTCACTTTTGACCTCTCTGTCCGCAGTAAAATACCAGCTGTGTTGGTAGGTTGCCCTAACACTGTTGTGTCACAAGGAAAAGCTTAGACTTCATTCTCTCACCCTTGAGCCAAACATGTCAAAAGATCCTTGTTTGTTTGGGTTTTTTGGCTCATTTGTTCTGCTCATTCTGTGCCTGTCTTAAAGCATTAATGATTGGAGGAGATGGAGGAACTCAGAACATCTCTGTTTTCTCTTGTCTGTGCATGTGCTGCAGAGTACAAAGATGTCACTATACAGCACTTACATACCCAACTCCCCATCCATCCTCACCAACTCCTTTCAGCTTTCAACTGTTAATAGCTGGTTGCATAACCCAGCAACCATCAAACACATATGTTTGGATCACAAAAAATATAGCCCCTTGGGAGATATCTGTCCTCAATAAACTGGAAAATTACACCATGAACAAACATGAAAGTCATTTCCAGCTCTTGGAAACCCAGTCTCATCCAGTTTGTACCATCTTTCGGCAGGCCTGGCATGCCTGGGCGGTGATGAATTTCGAGGCAGTGCTGCACTACAAACACCAGAACCAGGGACGTGATGATAAGAAGAAACTGCGACATGCCAGTGGTGCCAGCGCCAACAGTGAAGCCAGTAATAGTGACAGTGAGGTCGACAGCACCGACCACAGTCCTGTGCCCTCACCGGGGCAGAAAAAGGTCAATGAGGTGAGAGTCACAGAAAAAGACAAATCCAAAATTACAAGCCTGTTTTTACACTTGTCCACATCAGTCATTCAGTGTTCTCCTTCTCTAGCACCGTGTCACACCAAGGCAAACATCTTTAGTTAAGATACTCATAACTGCACTGTGAATTGTGCATGCAGTGCTTCAGATGGTCACATTTCTGCCACACTGTTAAGCTACTGTCCCACTACACAGTCCCCTCAGAAAGCATAATTTTTAAGACATAACACAGTCCCTCCATCTTATAAAGTTTGAAACATCACAACTTGAAAACAGACACATTTCTGGGGACTGATTTAGACCTGACAAGATATTATTAGGGCAATGATCTTTGACATTTTCATTTCAGTTTAATAAATACTCATGATGAAGGAATGAATTTTCTCTAGATTATAGTGACTCTTCAGAGCTTGACATCTCTAATCCACCCCTACAGCATGTTCTTCAATGTAGCTTTTTTCTTCTTTTCATGTATGAAAAAGCATCAGTTGTGTGCTCTCCCTGCACAGGACCTCTCAAAGACGTTGCTCCTGTACACAGTTCCTGCTGTTCAAGGTTTCTTCCGCTCCATTTCCCTGTCCAGAGGCAATAATCTGCAGGACACACTCAGGTGACTGAAATGACTGTAACTCACGCAGGTCAAGGATCCGCAAACAGCACCCATATTCATATACAACCATTAAATGTGTTTATGTAGTAATAGGGGGACCTCTAGTGGTTGGTTGTGATCATACTGTTGTCATGGTCCTTTACAATGAGGCAAAAAGAGAATCTGTTTTCATTCTTTTCTTTTATTGTTTGTTCTCTTCAGGGTTCTGACGCTGTGGTTTGACTATGGTCACTGGCCTGAAGTGAATGAGGCCCTGGTGGAGGGCATCAAAACCATTCAAATAGACACATGGCTACAGGTAATACATGCATACTTACAAAAGTACACATATGAAATGGAGGTAATCTTGAGATGAATAAGTGTGATAAATTAATTGTCATGAATGTGAGAAGCTTTTGTCATGGAAGAAAAGATTATGCTGACCAAGTACCAAGTTATTATTTACTTTTTCGTTTGCCTGTGTAGGTGATCCCTCAGCTCATAGCTCGAATCGACACCCCTCGTGCCCTGGTGGGTCGTCTCATCCACCAGCTGCTAACAGACATTGGTCGCTATCATCCCCAAGTAAGTCTGCACACACTACTAATTTTATTTCACACACAAAAAAACAAAACCACAAACACAACTCCTGCAGTAACGTAAAGCATCAGTGACCAGTAATTAATTGCCAAACTGTTCCATGTTCCCCTCCAGGCTTTGATCTACCCGCTGACTGTGGCCTCCAAGTCCACCACCACCGCCCGCCACAATGCTGCTAACAAAATCCTGAAGAACATGTGTGAACACTGCAACACTCTGGTTCAGCAGGCCATCATGGTACAGACATTTAATTCTAATGAAAAAGAAACATTGTAGCAATAGACTTCTTTTTTGTCATCTGCTGCGGGAAACTAATCTAAATTGTAAAAATTGTGCAAGAAGACCAGACATCTGATGTTTTATACCTCTGAGTTTTTTGAAGCAATGTGAATGAAGAGTCTGACCTTTTCTTCTTCATCCAGGTGAGTGAGGAGCTTATCCGAGTGGCCATCTTGTGGCATGAGATGTGGCACGAGGGCCTTGAAGAGGCTTCACGTCTTTACTTTGGCGAGCGCAACGTCAAGGGCATGTTTGCTGTGCTGGAGCCTCTACATGCTATGATGGAGAGGGGACCACAGACCCTCAAAGAGACCTCTTTTAATCAGGTGCGTGTCATCCCGGATTGGGGTTGAATTTAGATTCAGTCTTGTTTAGGGCAAAACCACAAACTATATCCTTTGCATGTCTCCCATCCGACATTGAATAAATCTTGCAGGACAGTTTGTGCTTTCGTTTCGTGCTGGAACCTTGATATTTAATGCCTTGACATTCAGTTTTATAGTCCTCCTTTGGCAATTCATGTTCATTTCATTGAATGAGTCATCGTACAAAGACTGAGTGTTTTTGTCTTACTTCACGTGACAGGCTTATGGCAGGGACTTGATGGAGGCTCAGGACTGGTGCAGGAAGTACATGCGCTCTGGAAACGTAAAAGACTTGACTCAGGCCTGGGACCTCTACTACCATGTGTTCAGACGCATCTCCAAACAGCTGCCACAGGTGAGTAAAACAAGGGAGTCTATAGTGTACTAGTGTTCTTAAACACATTCTCATGACCACTGCAGTCCGCCTCAGGTGAACATACATGTAAAAGGACAGTTTTTATTAGAACCTTAAGGCACCACCTGTACCAGTTAACTCAACTACACAAATTAATGTAAATCATACAAAAGTGAAATAGCAACTGTAAGGCTGCTGGGGAAACATCCTAACACTTGTGCATTCTTATACTCATGTCAGTCTCTCATCACATATGATGAGATATATTTTGCCTCTCATGTCCTGACTAATTATATGGCAGGTGAATTCAACATATTGTATCTTAGTCATGTAAAGTGGTATCAAGAAGGAGAGAGATTCCACAGTAATGGAAACTGTGTTTTTTTGGCAGGAAGAAAATGAAAGAGGCACAAGAGACTTCTTTCATTCTTCACTTTCAAGATGTAGTCATTGAACAAGATGCCAGAATAGTGTTGAAAGATGTTGAAATATGGCCGGACGTGATGAGACCGAGCAATGATGGAAGTCAGAGAAGATCTTTTAAGTCAGAGAGGATATTTTAATATTGTACACACAGTAGCCAGTTTATTCACTAAATTATGAGGGACACTCTAATAATACCAAGTTAAATCACAAAAGCCAGAATGTTTTGTGACATTGATTCTTCAGGTTGCTACAAATTTTCCTCTGGGTGTTAGCGGCAATGATTTTTACTTATCTTAATTTTCTGGCCAAGCTCTTACCCTGCAGAAGTTGTACTATTATCCTTTAGCTTTTTTTTAGTCATTGTAACCACAGCTCCCAGAACCTAATTTAACAGCCAAAACATGCTTTTTCCCCTCACCAAATATTACAATATATTCCGTTAGTAGTTACATCCTTTTATAAATGCTCTTATTTTTTATATATAGTACCAGTCTAAAGTTTGGACATACCTTCCTATTCCCTCGAATTAGAAATGTTTGACTGGTACAGTACCAAATCCTGCACATGATCACATGCACATTCATTTTCTCATAATGTTCTGTATACTTATGAGCTTGTACATGTAAACACTATATCCCACAAGCAGAATAAATTATTTTGGGTATGATGAATCTGTCTTAAGGTACAGTGAGTGATGCAGATACATGCAGGCTGTTTGTTTTGGTAACACAAAGTCATTTTGCTACAGCAACATGGTTAGATGGCTTAAACTTTACTAACATCAGGTCCTGTCCCTTCTGGAGGGAATATGAAATTGAACTGATACATGTCATTTCTTGCGGCTATCATCATGTTGTTGAAGAATGACATTAAATATAGTTCTGTCAGAAGCACTTGCTCCACTTTGCAAATGGAGACAGCAATAGTATTTGACATTGAGGCACAGCCCCGCTCTTGGGGATGCTTCCTGCTGCAACATTACAGTAAGCAGCATGAAATACACAGCAACATAATAACAAGCAGAGGGCATTGTGAATATTACCCCACAGGGCATTAACATAGAAATCCAAACCCACTTCAGGGTGCATCTGAACAGCAGAGCCAAAGGAGGTTGAGGCTGTGATGAAATAACCTTACATCAGCATTTAAAATTGTACCGTAAAAGCCTTTAAATAGGCTGCGAAAGTCATTGCACAGAGATTGATAATGACATTTAAACCACAGATGGTTGAATGCAGACAAGTAGAGAATGTATTTATTGATGTGCACATAGAAAGTGAAATATTTCAGAGCATGTGTATAAACAATTTACCTCGCAGGCAGCTGGATTCATGAGATCACAACATCCTGAGATCACGTGAGAATACATCTTGTCAGGCTTCATGTTAGGCGCTTGTGTCCGAACCACCGGTAGTTCAGACCAAGCAGTTTCCTATGAGGATTCTCATGTGATTTCATGGTCTCGTGATCTCGTGAATCCAACTGCTTCACAAGTTTAGATGGTGTCAGATAGATGGTTTGTCCAATCACCTGCCAAGTATTTTTTCGAAAGCGCCCGCCCCTTTTTCCAAACTGTTTTCAAGGACGATTTTTCAGATGGTTCCATGTATCAAACCATCTGGTGCGTCAGGTTAAAAAAAAACAACAACCTTTTTACAGATAAGACATTAAGTTGGATCTGATCCAGGTTCTGTAACACTCTGCATGTTGCTCCAGGCACTGTTGGCAGGAGCTGTTTTGTCAGTGCAGTTTTTTTTTAACACAACAGACTAAAAACTAATTGTCTTTTTCTCTACTACACCCCCACCTCATCAAATTTCCACGCAGCTGACCTCCTTGGAGCTACAATATGTGTCTCCAAAGCTGCTGATGTGCCGGGACCTGGAGCTGGCTGTACCAGGCACTTATGACCCCAACCAGGCCATCATCCGCATCCAGTCCATTGCCGCCTCCCTGCAGGTCATCACCTCCAAGCAGCGCCCACGCAAACTCACCATCATGGGTAAGATTAGGCGACAATTGAACAGGCCTTTTCGCCTGACTCTGAACTAGTTATATTAGGAAAACAGATTAGAGTCAGAATTAAAAAATTTCTCGTCTGCGTCATATGCTTTCAGCAGATGTGGGCCATTGCTTTCGAGAAAATTCAATATTAATAGAATTTTTACCCAAACAACAACCTGCTCCAAGGCCACAATTTATTTTGAATTCACAAGTCACTGCAAAGTTTTGTGTGTGTATAATACACCCGAGTAAAAATTGTCTTAACAAACCGAAACAAGCTCAAACTACCAATGAACTTAAACACCATTTTCATTTTTTGATTTAAAGAAAAATGGTGCATGCAGGCACAAATCAATGTGGCATGAATCCTCCTAACACTGTTCATTGGTATTAATTTAAATACAGAAATAAATAATACTGACACCTTATCCCCTACTCCGATGTGTGATATGAAATACGACACTGAAATGCTTCTGAAATGGCACAGCACTATAAAGTCACCTTGTCTTGAAGCCAAACTCTTAGACTATCAATCACAAGTGGTTCACTTCGCACTTTTTGCACTGGACAATGTGATATACCTTGTTCTGATGTATCCCATCAGTGTTACACATCATACTCTGTAAAAGATGATAGCCAATAAATCAACTGACCTCTGGAGCAAGACTTCAGATTAAGACCTATCACCCACTGCAGGTCGCCTAGATTTACTATCAGCAGCACTCTGTTCCCCTAGCGACAGACAACACATCGCTTACTGGGATTGTCATTAGGAGTAAGCTCGAGTTAGACAAAGGACTATATAGATCCAATGTCTTACTCATTTTACTAAGAGTCTATGTTAACTCCATTAATGGTAGTCTGACAGTTACATTGTTGGTAAAGTCATTGTAATGTGGTCTGTTGAGATTATTGAGGACACTATAAGACACAGTTACATAACTGACATCATCTGCATTTCGGATAAGTTAAATACTGTTCATTTTCCTCTCTGTCATGCTGCAGATTTCTGCTTGAGAGGATTGAGTTAATGCCACATAGGTACATTTCTCCACAACAGTCAGTCAAAGACATGCTTTGGGCACAATAAAGAGATACAACTTTAAGGTGCAGTCTGTAAAATTTAGTGGAATCTGGTGGAACAGACTTGGCAGAAATGGAACATAATATTCATCAGTATGTTTTAAATAGTATATAATCACATGGAAATAAGAATTGTTGTGTTTTCATTAGAATGAGCTCTTTATATCTACATAGGGAGTGGATTCTCTTCCACAGATCCCGCCATTTTACACCGCCATGTTTCTACAGTAGCCCAGAATGGACAAACCAAACACTGGCTCTAGAGAGGACCTGTGGTGTTTTTTATTAGGTTTTGCGGCTAACTTCATTTTATTGTAAAGGTCTATGTCAGTTCTGCTGTTGGCCTCTTGGGATTTTTTTCAAATCACAAGTAGCAGCGTTATTTTACCATGACCCCTCATACATTAGTGGTCTTTTTAGTGGACCACTCTAAACTGAGGGTGACCTCAAAGTGAGAGATTATTGAGAGGAAGTCTACTGAACGAGTGATGTGGTTCATATGAAATCATTTATTGCCGTCACTAGACATTGCTTCAGGCGAAAGTAATGGCAGTGCAGCTGCTGAGGAAAACAGCCAGTACTGCCAAAAGCCATGTAATAATTCTTACATAATGCTTTGCTTCCTTTTGAGCAGTGCATCACTGTTGTGTTTTTCTGACTCCCTCTGCAGGCAGTAATGGCCACGAGTTCATGTTCCTGTTGAAGGGCCACGAAGACCTGAGGCAGGATGAGAGAGTCATGCAGTTGTTTGGTCTGGTCAACACACTGCTGGCCAATGACCCAGCGTCCTTGCGCAAGAACCTCAGGTAGACACACACCCACGCACACAGACACACACAGCAGTCTGAGGTACAGTACATTTCTTAATGATGGCTTGGGCAAATACTTGCACAGCTGTAGACAAAAAACATTGAAAATCTGATAATGAGTTGTTCATATGTTTGTGTTTCTCCTTGCATATCTGTCAGCATCCAGCGCTATGCAGTAATCCCACTGTCCACCAACTCAGGCCTGATTGGCTGGGTGCCCCACTGTGACACCCTGCATGCCCTCATCAGGGACTACCGAGAGAAGAAAAAGATTTTGCTCAACATTGAACATCGCATCATGCTCAGGGTGAGGAACCACTAACGTAGTTATTATCAGTCATCTACTTTCTACATTATAATAACTGAAAACAATATGAGCATCTGTTTCCTGCCTACATACCGTATGTGATTGTTTACATTGTTAGAGTGCTCTTTTTCCTGTTTCAGTCAGTTAACTTACTTAGCAACATTAAGATGTTAGAAACAATCACATTGCATAGGATTCTATCATATTAAATACTAAATGACACATAACTGAGCATATGTGCCTGCATGGTATTCACGGCTGTGTGCCAACTGTCGGTCTCATCCATGAGATCTTTGTAAATGTGTAGTTTACATACAAAAAAATATTCATACAAAATACTGAATAGATTCATCAAAGCAGAGGAAGCATCTGTTTTAGGTGATTAAATTGATGAATACCAATCACTTTTTAATGGAAACACATTCACAGGACCTTAATTGTCACAAATTAACTAAACATCTCTGCCTCCGAAATGCCTAATTAGTCAAAAGAGAGCACACCCACACAAACATGCATAATCTTCCTAAAATGTCACTGCAGAACAAGAAAGTGCTGCTGATAAAAACAAGAAGGCTGAGATTATATATGGGGGGGGGGGGGAGGTTATGACTAGAACAGTGATATATCAGCAGATATCAGTTTGTTACAGATATACCTTGCTGTGTCCGTGTATATGTTGACTTTGAAGAAATTTAGACACATGTGACCATGATACAGTTTGTGCACCGGAGAGAAGTGACAAGCTTATACTAAAACTGTAAAATAAAATACAATCCAGTCAATCTTGTATTATTCATGTTGTAGATCATGACAATCAATGCAAAAACACTGAAAAAGGCATCAGTCAAACAAAGGAACATCAAGGCTACAGAGAAAGGGATGAAAGGCAGGGTTGTTCAGATTTTATTGGTCCACAGTAAGATGAGGACACCATGTCCAACTATGACATTATTCACAGTGCAGTAGTATAAAAAAACCTGAGACCTTCTCAGACTATGAATAGACAAGCAGGAAACGTCTCCAACCTCTCTCTCAGTTGCCCTTTAAATATAATCCAAAATAACATGGATCAGCCATTAACTGAAAATGAAAAACAAGAACTTTGTATTCCAAACATTAGTCATTCTTTCAAAGGAGTATGATTAAAAGCTTCATCTGTAAAAGTGAAAAGTGATACAAAACATGAAACTTGGAGCGTGCACACTTCATGGTCTAATTTCATCCAGATTTGGGACAAATTTAGGCAACTAAACATATCATGGAAATCGCCTTGTGCTAAAATTTTCCTCTACAGACATTTTTTTAAATAGAACGTTTTTCTTTCCATTTGCTAATGATGGTGGAGTTACTAATGATGTTTTCTGTTTAAGCCTCGAAAATTGCAACATATTAAGCTGACCAGTCAATCAGTCAGGCCATTAATCAATTTGAGATAAAATATGAGAGAGATGAGAGGGTGACAAAATGATAGATTGTAGTACTTGGAGTGTATATTTCTTTCTAAACCCAAATCTTCGCAGTTAATTAAAGGTAAGTCATCATTCTGGTTATTTTCAGTTTGCAGGGAGCTGTGCAGAGCAAACACAGTCTCTAATATTTGAACACCAACAGCTATTAAAGAGTTTACTTTCAGATCAATTAACCCCCTTAATGTAACAGGACCTGCTCACACCCAGTTTCAGATGTTGCATGACCTGAAAAACAGTTTTAGATTTCAGTATTAACACAACACAACGCTCTTATTGTAATAACATCAATGACAACAGAACGTTAATTATATTTATTTGATTTCAGTAGATGGTAGTTCAAGTAGTTATGTCAAAATAGACAATAAACATTAATGAAAAGGAAGTCCATCAACATAATTAATTTAATATTCATCCATTCAAATATTAACCTCCAAAAGGCTCATTTACAGTAGATGCTGTATTTTATTAGAGGCTAAACGCAGCAGAAACTCAGCAGCCAGCAAAATGAAGGTAGACATGTATGAAAAATGTTAAAAAATAAGTATTTTAATCACCTTTTGGAAGTAGTGTTTTCCTTGAGGCTGTGACTACACTGTAGAGCTCACAGTAATTGAAATTCTTTGAAACCTCAGACCCTGCAGTGAAGTAAGTGATGACATTTTCACACCATCACTCGTCATGGTGGTGGAGACGAGGAAATTGAGGCCTGTGTTGAAAATTAGAATTATTATCCTTTATATACATGACACAAGCTCTTCCAGGTCTTTAAAAGTTGTTTGTTTTTACGGTGCTCAGGCTGCATGATAAATGTCTAAATATTCAGTAGTAATGATTTGAAATTCAATATCATTCATTTGTAACTAGCTTTAAAAACGTATAATGAGCCTTGAACTGAACTTTCCTAAGCGTACAACATGGTGTTTATTATCATATCCAAGTTTGCTTTTGTAATGTAACAGGCTTTGTGCATTTCAGATGGCTCCAGACTACGACCACCTGACGCTAATGGAGAAGGTGGAGGTGTTTGAGCACGCTGTCAATAACACAGCCGGAGACGACCTGTCCAAGCTCTTGTGGCTCAAGAGCCCCAGCTCAGAGGTGAGACTTTACTTCTCTGCAATCTACAGCACTGATTGATAATACTCGAACTTTTCAACATACTTCCATCCATTTGACTGGCTCAGGGGTAAAAATGTCAAGAGTCCTCACTTACAGAAGGATAACATACAGATGAATATTTTTCTTTTTTAAGAGGCTGACGCTTCACTGACAGACCTGCGGTTATTTTGGAAAGAAAAGAGGAAACACAGTAGGGAAGGGGAAACTTTCCGTTTGTAGTGTATCGAGTGTCTCAATCCAGTCTCTCACTTTTATAATAATTGAGAGGAATACAGTGGTAGTGAAATAAAAAGAGTTGTTTTCCCTGAAGAATCAGTTTTCTGGGTTGTGCGTCCTACTTTCAAACCACTGACTTAGCAGGACTTCACAAACAAACCATCAAATTGAATCCATTTTTAGGACCATTAGTACCTTGTGTACATGATGTTCTGCGTAGATGTATTAAGCCAGTGATTTCTGTGCCATTTTCACTCCTGCTCTAAAGTAACTTGGTGAAACAGAAGAGCTTTTTTATAATCCAGATGCTATTTCTCCTCCAGGTGTGGTTCGACAGGAGGACCAATTACACTCGCTCTCTGGCTGTGATGTCAATGGTGGGCTACATCCTCGGGCTGGGTGACAGGTGACAGCTGAAAATCTTGAAGTCTTGCATTGTTTCAAGCAGATTGTTGCAATAATGAAAACATTCCACAACATTAACGAGGAGGGCGTTTTTTTTTTCAGGCATCCTTCCAACTTGATGTTAGATCGGTTAAGCGGCAAGATCCTCCACATTGACTTTGGTGACTGTTTTGAGGTGAGAAGCGTTTTTCTGTGAATAAATCATCCACAGATTATTCTTTTAATTGATCTGATATTGAGATTCATTACAATCTTCAACAGGTCGCCATGACCAGAGAGAAGTTCCCTGAAAAGATCCCATTCAGACTGACAAGGATGTTGACCAATGCCATGGAGGTAACCTCATGCTCTGATAAATAAATGTGTGCATTGGTTAGCTCAAAGCAACCAGGACGTTGTTTGCTTTAGTCTGTAAAGTCACAAATTCTGTTAGAGAAGAATCCTTTCAATAGCTTCTGAGTTTTTGAGTTAGTCCCCCACCTTAAACACTTACCAGACTTAAACTAAACCCTTTCTTACCAGCTTTTCTGGTGTCCACTGTATTTTAGTGAAACATAATTAATCTTTTCCTAGTGCTCAGTGTTTCATCCAAATTTAGGATTCACTATGACATTTATTTAATGAGAAAAGTAGCAAAAATTAAAGATGAAAGTATTAAGAATGAAGTTAGATATTTTAAAAGGTAGGAAGTTTTATCATCTCCTAAATTAATGGAAAAGTTTTTGAAAGTTGGAAATCTATTCAAAAAGGTTTTTTAAAAACACAGTTCTATGATCCAAATATAAGCAGAAGAGGAGCACTACCACTAAACTTCAAAACACCAGATTGGATACAGCTCTTCAATACCAAATTGACTGAGCTCTTTTGAAAAATACAAACACCAGATAAAAACTACATCCAAGTCATTATCCTGTGATCCTGTGATGCTGGGAAAACTTTTGGTTCCGTCAGTAAAGTTTGTGTCTGATTGCACGCCAGGTGACGGGCTTGGACGGAAACTACCGCATCACCTGCCACACAGTGATGGAAGTGCTGAGGGAGCACAGAGACAGCGTCATGGCTGTGCTGGAAGCCTTCGTCTATGACCCGCTGCTCAACTGGAGGCTGATGGACAGTAAGAGATCATCAGCAGTTCACATTCAGGACATTTCAGCACAATAAATAACCATGACACCGTTAAATGACAGTAACAATGAACTGGATGTGGACAAGTTCAGCCCTGCAAAATCATTTTGTGAAGGTCAGCGCAGATTATTCCACTTACGGAAGAAACTCCTTTTCTGAGTTTCTGAGTAGAGTTGAGAGTGTGGAGCATTAAATTGAATCAGATCAGGCTGCAGAAGTAAAGTGTTGTCCCAGTCGTAAAATGGAAATCTATTTGGGAGAGAAATTGACCTAACTGTTAGTGAAGTGCTGTAGACATCTAAAGGTTGTTGGATAAATTCGGGTGAACAAAGTAAACCAATTTCTCCGGTACTCTCTCAACTAATAGTGTTCAGTGCTGACAGTGAGTAAGACATTTAATCTCCAACAGTTGATTAAATAACTTTTTTATAAACAAGGGTTATTATTTTAAAAATGTTAAAATAACCCAGGAACTTGTATCGATTATTAAAATTGTTCACTGTTAAATTATTATCGAGGAATCCACCTGAAAATTGGATGTTTATTAATACAATTTGCAGCACAAACAGTCAGGTCTTAAATTAGTTCTGATTATGGTTTGTGGTTTACTCACAGTGACTGCAGGGTGCTTTACTTAGAAGCTCATTGCTATTTTTCCTCCCCATTTTTCCTCACTTTGCATTACTGTAACTTGTTCTGCATTGTCATTGCCACAGGAGGACCTTATGTAATGTAAACTGTCTTGAACATTTTCTTCTTGCTGCAGGTAACAACTTTTAGGTGCATTGAGACATAAAATCGGGGAGAGGATCACAACTATTTTCAACGAATATCAGTAAAAGCAGAACCTTCAACTGTAATAGCTTCATATTTCTGCTTTGAAAAGGTCAAACAATGCTACGGCTTGCTGTGTGGTATCCAAAATAGAACTGAAAAAAGTAAGAGTGGTTATTGTGATGTCAGTATGAAAAACTTGTTCTCCCACACCTCACTTGTGTCCCCTACAGCAAACACCAAAGGCAACAAGCGTTCCCGCACCAGAACTGACTCGTACACCGCCGGACAGTCAGTGGGTGAGTTCACAAACTGCAGCCATAACTGCTTCCGATTTTCTACTTAATGATGCAGCAAAGTGCTCAAGCCTGCGACTGTGTGTTGTCCTCTGCAGAGGCTCTTGAGGGAATAGACCTTGGAGAGACCACACACAAAAAACCCGGGACCACAGTGCCTGAATCCATTCACTCTTTCAGTGAGTTGCCCGTCCTCTCTGTCATTTCATGGATTATTTGTTGTTGTGCGGCCCTTTTAGTTTTTGTCTGCTTCTTTTACCACAACAAGAACATGCTCTCTGACTGTCCTAAGTGATTGGTGCAACTGCTGTGCTATTGTACAGCAGCACTTCAGTCCACTTTAACTTGCCTAGTCTCAGTACAGAGAGAGCACTTGAATTTATGTTTTTATAAGTTGTTAGTAGTTGTTGATGCCGAGATGTTTGTGTTTCTTTTTAGTTGGAGATGGCCTGGTACAGCCTGAGGCACTTAACAAGAAAGCTATTCAAATTATTAACAGAGTGAGAGACAAACTTACAGGTAAGTTCTGCAGCACTAAATGAGCACTACCAACCTTTATGTAAAAAAGAGTCTTTCTGCAGAAATCAATATCTTAGCATTGTTAAAATCAGCTGACATGTTCCTACTTGACATATAACTCAAATGCAATACTTCAGTGCAGAAGTTCTGTATAGACAAATGTCAAGTGGACAGGTGTTTGCTTCTTCACACTCACATTATCATACTATTAAGCTAACCCACCACGTTTCCTGTAGAGGAAAGGTCTCGCCGTATCTTAAACAATTCTAAAATGTCAGCAGTTAAAGTCCTTGAAATCAGAAGAAAGTCAAGCCTTAACGGATTGAATTTTGCGGTCGAATGTCTCGTGTTTTGATGAGAGTTTGTTCTTTCCAGGTCGAGACTTCTCTCACGATGAGACGCTGGATGTGCCAACACAAGTAGAGCTGCTCATCAAGCAGGCCACGTCACATGAAAACCTGTGCCAGTGCTACATTGGATGGTCAGTACTGCTGTTTGTTGTTTGTATCTGATGTTTGCATTTGGCATTTTCTGATTTAGAATTGATTAGGACCAGCAAAGATCCACCTAAAAAACACTTTATGCTGACTTAAGTAATGGTGATGAAGGTTGACTGTGTCACATGTAGAAGTGTCAAGTGACTTTTTTTAAATTGTATTTGGTTGGTGGTTGTTGCATCTAATGCTGGTTTTTATCTACCTTTTTAAAGGATTATTACATCACTGGTATAAATGTATCAAGCTTTTGCATGACTTGAATTTTTCTATCTTTAGGTGTCCATTTTGGTGAAGGACCATCTTCGGCAGCCAAGGTTACACTTGACATTCTCTCTCACGGAACCAAGAAGAAGCACTCAATTCAAATAGCTGTACGCTAACAAAATGTGTGTATTTCACAGGGCACAGCCTTTGAGAATTTTTTTTCTCTTGTTTTAGAATGATCTGACTTTTCAGTGGCATGTTTTAAATTCATGAGGACGTTCCCTAAGAGCTCTGTTTTTACCTGATTATCATAACTGAAGTCAAAACGTAGTCATTTCTTGAAATGACTCTCCACAACATGAACATTATAATTACCTGCTAAAAGCTTTCTACAGTGGCCATATTGTAATAATAAGTTATAATATTTCTTACTTCACACACTGTTCCTGCTTCATAGACACCCACCAGTCAGTTGTATCATTGTTTATTAATGTGACAAATTTAAACAACTTGCCTTTTACTAACTTGAACATTCTTTAAATGTCACTCATGAGAAGGTACAGATGAAATTTGCTTTGAGATAATTATAATGTACTGTATGGGCATTTGTGTGCCATTAAACCTTGTACAGATATCACTGTGTCAACACTGTCTTCATTTAATAGGTTGTTCAAATGGCTGAGCATGTTACACCTACTGTAATTATTATTAAATACACACAGAGGCATTACTATGGCATGAAAATGAAAAATCTTACATTTTGGCATCAGGCAGGTTTTTTATGCATGTGTCTCTCCTCTTGTTTTTCATCTAGTGCCCACAGAGGGCACTCTGACTCCTAATAAGAACCATCTTCTCAGGAAATACTTGGCACTCATCAGGACAGAGATGATAAGACCAAACTACATTCTCATCTGAAACCAGAACAAAAAACAGAAATACTTGTATTTGCACTTGAATTGAAATGAGATTGCTTGTACTCCCAGCAGCTACTCTATATTTATCTTCATCTTAGGACCCCAGGGAGACGCAGTCATTTACAGCGAATGCAGTCCTGACGGAAATAAAACCGAATCAGATGTAGCAAATTGCAGAGGTAGCAGTGAAGACAACTATTAATTTGGTTTCCTGTGCTGTTATCTGTTCCATGCAAGGTAGCTTCTGTTTTACTTGTGCTCATTGTTATTCCTTCTGTTATTTCTCCATTTATTCTTTCCCTGCATTCTCCTCTGAAGGTTAATTACTTATAGATAGTTAAGGATTACGGATCAACAAAAAGCAGCCCATTGATCTCTTCCCTGCCGTGGCCACCTCTGCAATGTCACACTCTTTACACATTGGGACAGAGCCTTGGTGATTATCTGTTCATATCGATCGATTCCTCCTCTGTTTTCCCTCGCTTTTCCCCCTCCTTCGCTTCCTTTTCCTCCACTCTGTCACTTTCTTCCCTCCTGCTGCCAAAAGCTCATTATTGAAAATGTGACTTTTCATAGTCTGCGCCACCATCTCTGTTGTTCTTTCTCACTCGTCTAATTTGTATTTTTTTTCAGCCTCTCAAGTCTGTTGAGGGGCAGGTGAGTCAATAGCTCAAGTTAAATAGGTTCCATTGATTGGGAGAGGGATTTAGCTGTTTACCAACTGTGGAAATGGGCTAAGGCCACAGAAAAACAGTGGGGTGTCTGCATGGAGGAAGTCAATGGTGACAAATGATACTCATTGGAAGACAATGCCCCTAAATGACAGAGGCTAGGGATGTATCAGGCCACGCTCCATCAGGCTTTAAGATTGTCCCATGAAGCCGTCCAGGCCTGGTACCTTGAGCCAAGACATGAGGAATGATGGAATATAGCGAGACATCCACAAGTATACGTTCCCTGTGGGGAACCAGGCCTGCTTCTCTTGCCTGTTTGCATTTCCTCCATCCTTGAGTTTGTATTCCTCCACAAGAGCTCCCCTCTGGATGTTATTCCACTTCCTTGCACCCTCTTTAGCTTCTCCTGATCTCTAGGGATTTTTATAAGTGCTGTATCCAACGCTCACCATGTTTGGAGTGTAGTTACACACACTAAAACTCTGCCGATGGAGAAAAGTATAATTTATCTAATCTCGTGAACATATTCAACATGAATAGCCAAACATTACTGATGAATGAAGAACATTTGACAGTCCAAAAGTTAACTTTACTTACAACGTCCTTGAAGATTTAAACATTTTCTACAAGAGAGATTTACCTTGTACATGTAGCTACAGTGTTTCTCAATGCCAACCAAGGTCTAAAAGAAAGAACCTGAACTGAATGTGTAAAAAAGCTTCTCATTCCCTTCCTTTCCAAAATGCTGCAGTGATGTTCACTTAAAAGATCACTCTCTGAATTGATAAAGTTTGGAGACTCCTAGCAGACAAATTTTATAGTCAAAATTGAAGCTGCGGCGGCCAAGATATCTTGACTTTCAGTGCCCGTTCATCCAGAAAACGACAGGGAAATGAATTTGCACTATAATGTGAGGTAGTTCTCAGTGCAAGCCCGCTTAAGTGGTGGCTACCTGCAGTCGAACAATAAGTTAACACAGTTAAATCAAGTGATTTTATTTCTAAAATCCAATCCTGACTTAGGACTGACATCAAACCATGCATATCTCTTTTGAGTAACAGGTTAAATAAAGGTTTATATAAATTCCTCAATGTTAGACTCTCTAGTTCTGTCCTACAGCTTGCAATAGCTGATTGGAATAAAACCGGAGCAGTCATTCACAATCTCATTTATAATAACAGCAGGAGAGGGATGACAGAACAGCGTGCACATTTTTAGAGTGCAGAGAATACAGCTCATGATGAAACCGCATCATGATGAAATCACAAAGGGCTAAAATTCTATTATCAAGTGCTGCAGTAGTTCTAATTTATCACACTATATTGTAGGTGGTAAACTCCAGGGCCAGGGATTTCACCGAGTCAGTTAGCCTGGTGTTGCCACCACGACTTTGGCTCTCTGTTGGTCGAAGGCGCAAAGTTGAACTCTAAGCGAAAGCATTGCATCAATGTTCATCACCTATGCAAGAAAATTCACTGGTTCACTGTGATTCTATTGTAAATAACTTCAAGAAAGAGAGAAATATTGAGATGTTTCTGTTAGAGATGCTGTTGTGAGCGGTTCAAGTGATGGGATGTTAGTTATTCTCTCAGGCTTGACATAAAGCTCTTCCAAAGCCATGGAGGACATTTGTCTAGACAGGCCGAGGAGTACTCTTCATAACTAGCAAATACATGTATAAACTTAGTGAAGTTTGTTTTTCTCCTTTAGGTCTGAGGGTTTAAGGAAGGTAACAGAATTAAAGTACGAACGGCGAGTGCGAACTCTGAATAAAGGACACAATTCATCTCCTCTTCAGGGATCGCAGGCGATGTAGGATGGAGCACAGGTCTTTGCTTCAGCTTGATGGTTGCGCACCGGATCTAATTAAGGTGTCACGAAAATGTATAGCTCTTGTAGATCAGGTGTGAAGGAGTCGGGCTGGAGGAGAAACTTGCAGGATTTAAGTTCAGTTGGAAAGATTCCAGCATGAGTGAAGTAAATGTGCAGAGCGCTAGCTGGGCACTCTCTCCTTGACTTATTCACCAAGAATGTCTCAGAGGCAACACACTCCTCAGCCTCCCGTTGATTATGAGAACACTGTCTCTGATACCGTCTGATACTACGCAACCCCCCTCCGACTCTTTCTTTCTGGCATGGCTAACAGCTGTGAAGAAAAAGACAGAGACAGAGGCGATATTGACAGCCAACCCGAGGCGTTCGATAGCAGGCTCTGGAGTTGTTTAAAGCAAGAGCCTGCAGCCAGGACTCAGGCTGTCTTTGTGCACTGTGCTGTATAGCCAGTATCGATGAACTTGACAGCAGTTTAGCCTGCTTGAGATCTGCTGCTCTCTAAGGACACTTGAAACACATTCTCCCGCCAGCTTTTTTTTGGTTACGTAATCGTCTGTTTGTCAAATTTCAGCAGCAGAGTAGAGGGATAATTTTAAGTTACATACGATGACTTAAACCTCCTTAAATAGAAGCAGGCCAAGGAAGGACAAGACAAAAAACTGGGCCAGTTTCAGCTGAAAGCAGCACTGGACATTTTGCATGTTGGCATCTCCAAATGGCACCGTGAGTTTGTTAGCCGTTTGAGAAATTACAAGTTTAATACCCAGCGACATCAGCAAATGGCACACAGTATGCTCATGTTTGTGTTGAGTGACCCCGTTAGTCTGATACATTTCCAAGAAGACTTACAAAGGGACAACAGAGGAAGAAGATCTAACTGGTGAGTACAGTTTTGTGTTATATCTAACCATTTACACTCTCTACGGCCTTACTTTGTGCTTTTATGCACTATTAGTAGTTTTAGATACAGGGAAGGTGAATGGGATTCATTTGTGGTGCTCACAGCATTGAATAAATTGATTTGACTCAACACTGGAATCTGTGTCAGAGTGAGTCTGGATAATCCACAGACCTCAGGGTCACCTTTTTGTTCTATTTCTTTGTTAAAAAACAGTCCCAATGGAAACTGTTAGTATTTAGTTTAGGGACACTGACCTGTTTATGCTTTATGCCATTACTGTGTTTTTATTATTTTTTATTGAATTAGTTTTTCAAATGCTTTACAATATACAAATGCATCATGTACAATATAAAGGTAAATGGACTGTACTTACATAGTGCTTTTCTAGTCTTTTCGACCAGTCACATTCACCCATTCACACACAACCATACACTGATGACTACCACACAGGGTGCCAACCTGCTCATCAGAGGGAAACTAACCATTCACACACCGTTGGCTCAGCCATCGGGAGCAATTTGGGGTTCAGTATCTTGCCCAAGGACACATCGATATGTGGATGACGGTGGAGTTCATTTCCACATTATTTCAGAATGTGGCTACACAGAAAATGCTGGTCAGTAGGCCACATTTGTTGGTTAAGATCTTGTTGGATTTGTTACTAATAAGTTCAACTTTATATGTTGGCATTTTTCACAAGTGGTGAACTGCACACTTTCCACAGTCTTAAAGTATGTGTACAGAAACAGATTGAATAATTGGGCATGGCTGGATTATCTTTACATGATTTACATTTAAAACTCCTTATTTATCTTATACTGGCCCTTTATGCAGCCCCATAGTTCAGTTTCTGTCTGAAACAGGCTGTTTTATCCTGTCTTCTTTAAAGCCCGTCTCCCAGTGAACCCACTTTGTTCTGACTGGCCAGCTCTCAATAGTGGTCAGACTTTACTATTTTTTCTCATTCTTTACTTGAGATGGAAACTTCACAAATACATCCATGCATGTGCATAGAACATACCGCCGTTAGTGGACATGTGCGAACAATCTGATGTCATCAGAAGGAGGAAGTGGTGGTCGCAGACAAAGTAATCAGTTTGGAGCTTTGACCATGTTTAACATAGACATCCAACATCATAACAGTACATGCATAACAAAATCATAGACAGCACGATATGTCCCCTTTTAAAAGATACCTCTGCAGTGGTTCCAGTGTTCGACCATGCTGGTGGTAATTTGGTGACGGCCAACATTTGCCCCCATCGGTGTATGTTACCACTGTGCAGGCTACCCCCTCAGTGATGTGAGACAGGTCATGGGGGCGGTAAAGGTCTCCATTAGCCGAGAGCCTGGACAGTTGAGTCATCCATGTGTTCAACAAAGTGGTAACAAAGCATACAGCAGAGGTACAAACAGGCTGTATTTGTTGTTTAGCAGTCAAAGAAAACCACTGTGAGGCTGATAATATTATTCCACACTTGATGCAGTTATTGGGCCGTCTGACCAAAAGCGACCTTAATGTTGTATTTGCTCGAGTTGAGCTGTTCAGTGGCTCGCAGTACAGCACGAGCGTCTGTCTGCAGTTGTGTGTGACAGCTCCCAGGTGTGAGTGTATGGGACTGTGCGAATGTGCTCAGAGGCTGCACGCTCAGCAAAATCCTTCCCTGGATAAATAAAGATTGTTAAAACGTTGTTTGTCTCAGTGCTTAATGTAGATGCAGTTGTGGCGCCGCTCGCAGCAACTGACGCTATTCAATTTGACATTTCAATTGCATTTGGGCTTTATTGGATCACAGAGAAAGATAGGAGACAGACGACTGCCTTAACTGACTCTTTTCGAACACATTTTCGTACGGTCTAAAAGGCAAAAAAA
Organism: Scomber scombrus; assembly: GCF_963691925.1. Classification (NCBI taxonomy): domain Eukaryota; kingdom Metazoa; phylum Chordata; class Actinopteri; order Scombriformes; family Scombridae; genus Scomber; species Scomber scombrus. The sequence goes on from NC_084979.1 coordinate 8,047,013, forward strand.
TCAGCAGACTAGACAAAGATTAGATTTGAAAGCTCTGTGGCAAAAATGTCAACCACTAACTACATTTATACACACAGTACAATGCATTCACAGCTTAAATTATTATTGACTTTAACCAAAATGTTCTTAATCATGTGCCTGTCTGTGTCCAATCTCCATAATATTTTCAATTTTCAGGTACGATGAACAGAATCATCAAGCAGAGACACAGAGAAGAATTCAAGCTGACGTAAGACCTTGGAAATGCAGGTTTTAAAACAATAATACTTAAAGTGAAACATAAATATCTTAGATACAGCGTTCTTAGTATGACATGAAGTATTGGAAGTCTTAAAAATGTCATTACTGCAGATTGCTCTCGTTTCAGCTCATTCCAATCATGCTCCATGAGGATGGTGTCGGGAGATAGTGCAGGAATGGACTAAAATTACTGTCAAACTGCCAGAACCATCCTGAGTAGATGAATGCTGCCTGACTTTAGTTATCCTGCTGGAACTGTCCATTTGAGACAAGACAAGACCGTGGACACCAAGTGATGCACCTGATCAGCAGTGAGGTTTAGGTACACTGTCGCATTCCAATGATACTATTAATGGGCATTGTGCGTGCCAAGAAAGTACTGCCAACGCCATTACACTGTCTACCAGCCTTGACCTCTGACACTGAGCCACCAGCTTGCTGCGACACAAATTGAGAGTTCTTGTGCCAGGCAAAACATTCCATTTTTCATTTTTAATATACTTTTATGAGGTATTTAGTAGTTTCACTGATAGAAAGGCTACTTTTCCCTACTGAGCAGCAGCAGGGTGTAGGAGGTATAGAGGAAGGGGCGAGCTTTGCTTTCATTCTCCTCACGCACATTTTTCCTGCCAGTTCAGGGAATTGAACCAGCAACACCAGAGAGAGGCACTCTGGAATCCATTTGTGCATTCTTGTGAAACAAGTGAGAGAAAGAGCAGAGGTCAGCACCGAATGCTTTGCGACTGGCCAACAGCGTGGATCCACATGTCAAACTACAGCTAAGTTGAACTCTTAAATGACAGCATTACACAAATGTATTCCTGCCTCAGCAAAGGAAACCTTTGATTGCAGCCAATTCATTTAAATGAACAGATTTTTGTCCAAATGTTATACATGATAATGTTGACAAGCCCCAACCTTCATATCAGCGCACTCCTTTTCTTCTTTTCTTTAGCTGGTTGGTCTACTGCTGCTGTTGAACAGTTTGACAGTTTTATTATTTCCAGGTATCCTTTTGATGGCCACCATTGCACTGGGCTGTTATTTGTAACAGGCCCTCCTGTTGGCTTGAACACGTTTCTGTTCATCCTCTAACCTGTCTCACTGACAAGGTGTTTACTCCTGCACAGCTGTTGGTGTATGTGCACCTTTCTGTTCACACCATTTTATGAGAAAGTGTGAAAATCTCAGGAGGGCAACAAACAATACCAGCTGGCACGCACGTGATTTGATCACGTGTCTTGTCCACGTGTAGTAGAATGCCTCTGAATGCTCTACTGTAAGCATTCAAGTTGCAGTCACGTGATTGGCTGTGTGGAGTCAGCTTGCATTGCAGAGGTGCACCTGATAAAGTGAGCTCTGAGTGTAGATTAGTAGCTGGCCACTCTGCATTATTAAAGCGGTGGACATTGTTGTCACTTTAAGAACTGAAAGCTTAGATTGGATGCCAGTGATCTCAGAAACAGCCTTCACGTCTGATTGTTGAATTGCCTCTAGCCCTTCAGAGCCATGTACCCAATCATTCAACCTAAGTAACTTGTTGATGTGGGACTGTCCTCCAGCTGTCTGGGCAGCCCATCCTCTTGTCTCCCTGCTTAGATTTACTCACCAGGGGGAATAGCTATTACATCTCCTGTTATTATTTGCCATAAAAATGCGCTGAATGGCGACCAACTCTGAGGTGCTATAAAAAGCAGCGGGGTGTGAGATGGCGTCTGCGCGTCATCAATCAGACACAGTGGTGAAACATTGGGCCTCTCCACTGGGTAGTGGAAATTGATTTTTCTGTAAGTCTCAACGATTAGGGTGTGAAAGAAGGAGCGAGGGGGGATGGGCATGGGAGGAGAGGAGTAGGTGGTGGGTGGGAGATGGTATGGGGTACTTTGAGAAAATGGACGAAAGGCTAATGTTTTCAAGTGGGTTCATAACTGTTGATCTGCCCCTTGCTCTGCTTTTTAAAAAAAAATCTTAAATCAAGTTGGACTTTCTCAGTCACTGTTCCTGCAGAGGCATGACTCAAAAGCTTGAAATGTGAACTAAAATATTCAATACCTGAGATCGAAGTCAATGAAAAGATGTTTTTTAAAAGCAGGCTCTTTATGTCCTAGCAGGAAAAGCAGGGGTGTAATTAATAACCTCAGTTAAGGCTGTATTCCAGGTAGGTGTTCCATTTCCAGGGCCGTGGCGTTGTTCATGCTGCATTACTGACATGACTTCCTGTAGAAGACCTGCGCTTTTGCTGCTATTACAAACACTCTTTTGTCTGCCTCAGGGCAGTATCTTACAAGAAATATTTTATAGTGCTCAATTTTTTTCACAGGAATTTCTTTGCCAACAGCTTTGATAATACATTTACTTTTTTTAATAAAGTTATTTAAAAAATAAGGCTGTTGATATTCTATATTTTTCTTTAATTCAATAATCAAACAAAACCAATAATACAATAGATCTTTATTGCCATTGCAAGTATACAACAAGCTCTGTTTGAGCAGTCCAATGCAACATAAAAAAATAAAATAAAATACATACACATAATAATAATACACACACGCACGAGTCAAGCACATCTCACCTATACCCATGACCACATACACATAAAACTTAAAATATGGTTTAAAATATAAATAAATAAATCAGGTGAAATGAAACACGACAGTAATCACAGTTCAATATTGCACTGGGCCCCTTATTGCACTGGTATTGTCTGTGTAGCTAAAGCGTGATATATCTTATTCCTCTATTCCATGGATTTCCATTTTAAACTATTAAAAACACAACAGTTAACCTCACAGTTGCACTGGGTCACCATCAATACTTCCACTGTAGTTTATTTTGTGTGCTGCTTTGGTAAATACACACTATCAAACCATATTTGTATTCATCCAAGGCTGTATGCAGTATTTACACCCATGTGAGTAACGTTAGCTAAAAACAGCAGTGTCCAGCTTTCTAAGGGAATTAATGATTCTTTTATACAGTAAAACTACAGTACATGTTCATGACCTGTTTTAAAGAATGTACATCTTCAGAAGGAACCCATGGGCTTGGGGTTGAGTGCTACAGACAGGGTACGGAAGTCAGAAAATATTGAGAAATGGATTTATTGCAGTTTTGGGTTTGGTCTGTGTCTGAAATCACAACCTTGCAAACATATTGACTCTTCTGAGTAAGTTGAGACACTTCTGACACTTGTAACTCATCGTTATTTTACATCATCATGACAGCTTTACTGTCACATAAGTGTAATCGTCACATTAAATAGGTAATGCCCATGCCACTCAGCTAACCATTTTCATTGCATTGTGGGGGGTTTTCAGGGCAGAATATACTTTATAAATTCCAGCTCTGAATTTTGAACATTTAAATAAAAACAGCAAATGCAGGGAGATTTTTGGCACAGCCTTGATCTTTTCAGGGGATTTGCTGACTGCAAGAAAAATATAGAACAATGCTATCCTTATCCTTTAAAAAGCATTTATGAAGCAAAACTTCAATAAAGTTTGAAGATTTCTCAAATGTTCCTCTGTCTGTTTCTTATGTCATTTGGATATTTTTTGGGTTTGTTGGACAAAACAAGCTTTGTGAAGATCTCGCTTTGTGCTCTGGTAACTGGTAATGGGTTTTTTTCATTCACATGTCTTGACATTTCACAGACTAAACAATACACTTAAGTGTAGCATTAGCATCTTTTTGGCTCATTCCCCTGTATCCATTCGCATTTAAGCAGAAAGCTTTGGAAACGTTTCTGATATTCCACCATTTACCTCCAGGAGACATTAAATGTTGAACAGGAGAAAGGAGAAGCGGAATCAAATAAAGAAAACCTAAACCCTTCTTACGTGTAATTCAGCCTTCTGAGGATCCTTGAGCCTTGAAAATTGTGATTCACAAGCCGAATGGATACACACAAACACACATACATACATACACACACACACGCCCTGCGTCGTGGAGAAGTGTAGCTGTGTCCAGCCCATCCAGCTCCTTGGCCTTATCTTCAATTCATTCACCATGCATCATCCATACACATAACTGCACTGTAAGCCATGATTCACTGCACTATTCTTATCATAGCCCAGGCACGGTGATGTTCTGAGGCATGCTGGTGCAGTGACCCCCTCCCTCCATTTCCCCCACCACCCCCCCTGCCTGCGTCTCCAATAAGCATAACCATATCTGACAAGGCCAGAGCTATTGAAGGAGGGGGAATTCTCGCCTCCTTTAGATAGCTTTCTACCCTTCTGTTCTCTTGGCTTATTTCCACTGGCGCTCTGCGGCCTAAACCCCATCTTCATCTTCTCCTCCTCCTCCTCCTCCTCCTCCTTGAAATGTAGCTGATTTATTTTTCCATATTGTTTGCTCAACCGTTTCTTTTTGCATCCATGGACATTTAGCATCAACAGGCAGATGAGTAAACAGTAACTCCTGCGGTAGCTTCAGACGAGGAGAGGAGACCGGATCCAGCGGAGATGAGTGGAGATACGGAGTTGTAGTGTGAAGCAATTGGATGCATTTTACAGGATATAAGCCCACCAATCATTCCCTACAGTCCTGTGAGAATACTTAAGGATGCTCACAGGAGCCACACACACATACACATATGAATGAATTTCATTTACTACCCACACACTGCTTCTTCTTTTCTTTTTTTTCCTTAAGTTGATCTTATGTCTACAGAAATAATGTGCATGCGCCCATTATCTCAAGAAGAGACCGCCAGAGCGTGAGGGGCATCTTTCGCCTGACTGACTTTCATTTACAAAGTGGCAATGTTACTTTTGTGTGGGGAAATGAGATAGCACTGCAGCAGACAGTAGGCGACATTATCCCGAGCCGGGCGCACATCCTGCTTTTTCTTTTTTCCCCCCCCTTTATCAGCAGCTTTTTCTCACATTGTTCATCAGCCCCACGTCCCCCAGACACAAAAAAGCCCGTCTCCCAGGATCAATTAGTCACTTCCAGGGAGTTGTGGAGCGGAGGGGGAGCTGAGAAGACAAAAGCCACGGCCATGTTGGCGTATCGGCGAGGTGATAAAGTGACACGGTCTTCCTTCCAGGCCATTAACGTGACAAGCAAGCCTTGTCCGGGTAAGGTGGACCTGACAGCGGAGTGGTGCCCCGCCGGGTCATGAAAGAAGACTCTCAAAAAGAGCAGTCGCTTTCTTTGACACCCCCCACCCCCTTGCCACTAACTCCCCACATCTTTACCCCTCTCTCTCTCTCCCCCTTCTTCTTTCACCTCTTTCTCTCTCCAGCTGTTTTCAGTCCGCTCTCTCTGTCTTTTTGTCTTTTTTTCTGTCCTCTCCCCGGAGCTTTTTTCCCTCTCCCTTCATCCCCTTCACTTTCTTAAAAGCTGTCTCTTTCTATAGCTCCGCAGTCCTCCCCTCGCCCCTCAAAAATTTCTCCCCTTTTATCTTTGACTCCGCTGCAGTCTTCCCTCTAGCTTCTCCTTTGTTACCTCTTTTTCTATCTTTGAATATCATCCATCTCAAGTCTTTGTTCCCGCGTCCACCTTTTCCTCTCCAGCAACTACTCATCTGCTCGCTCTTCTCTTAAGGCTATCGAAGTTGACACTGGCAATGCAAAAACAGTGAGCCTGCACAGAGAGTCACAGCAGGACACAGGCCCAACAAAACACAGGAGGGTAAACAAGGATTATTTTTAGGATGCTGTCGCCCATCCTTAAGAAGCCAAAAGCAGCGTGGCTTCTGTGTACGACTGCAAAATCAAGAACCGGATTTGTTATGCTGGGGTTGTTAATAAGACTTTGAATGGATAAGATGCAAGCGTTTGCTGCTGGGGGCCAATTTTCATAATGTATGTATTTCATATGTCAGGTGGTGTTACGACCAGCAGTGTAACCCTGTAAAAGAGAGAAGGTAAATTGTGGCCTCCAGTCACTAACTGAAGTCATTCGATTGGAGGGACCGATTTACTTCAAACCTCCGTACTTCATATTTAGTGTCGGGCAACTTTCCTGAAAAATGGAATCATTACTTATTTGTTTCCGTAACTCAGTCTGAATTTCAAGGGTTTCTTTTGATGGCTGCATCGTCTATATTTAACAAGTCTAGCAATAGGAAATGAGGCATTGTAGTTGAAAAAGCCATCCAAATTAGTCAAATCAAGTAGATATCTTTCAGTGTTAGTCTTTTTAGTGTCTTTTTGTTACTATACTTCCACCACAGCTCAACAGGGAAACACAAAAAAGGGAATTTGATGCTAAAATGACTGTAAATGTGTCAGATATCCACTTGATGTGATTGACTGTGTGGACACACTGTGGATTTTGGTCCCCATCACTTACACTGAAAGCACATTTGGATCTTTTAATAGTCAGTATGAGCAGGAGGAATTATTACAGTAAGGAAAACCTCTTTCACTGTTCATATGGGCACCTGACTGTTGTTTTAAGACAGACATGAACAATTGTGAACCTCTCCTTTAATATCAGGCATCCAATCCAACCCCTAAGAGAGTGAACAAGACAACACCCAATAGCTGCTGTAAAGAAGCATTAGGAGCTGTGATGTTATTACATAATTGGGTCTTGTTGAAGATAAAAGTAATCACTGTAACATATTACTGAGTAATGAGTGTTACATCAGAACTTTTGGTGTATTTTGTTGACTGTTTCAGGCATCCACTCATTTCCTTATTACTTTTATGTAATCCATCACAGTAAATATAAAGCCTGCGTTCACTTTTCATTTTAAAGTAATGCAGTACAGACTTTTACAATGAATCTGTCCTTAAACTGCATCACCACACACCGATAAAAAATATAATAAAAAATCCAGCCTTGACGTTCAATCGGATCCTTTACACAACTCAAACAAATTTCAGTTATAGAAATGAAATGAAATAATAACTGGTCAGAACTACAACATAAGCGTGTAAAATTGTACCAGCTAGCTAAAACTTCCGAACACACTGGCATTGAGACCTTTCTTCTTCATATTAGTTATTTGAAACAATTTATTCTGACCTGTAATTAATATCATTAAGATTGAAAAATGGCCAGAAAATACATAAAGATGTGGATAAAGTCACTAAGTGGTTTGAAATCATGTTATAGTTAAAAGTATTCAGATAACATCCACTAACAGTTCCCTTTTAGACCCACACACATTAGTTTCACCCTCTATGTGTTTTTAGTTTGAGCTGCTGTGTGAATACAATGGTTCTCTCTCTGAGTTTAGCCACCGATACATCTTATAAATCTTTTCTGCTTTGCTATCATTTGCTCCTATAAGTAAAAAAAAAAGAATGGCATCCACCCTTTTAAATGTGCTGGATGTGTGTTGCATCAAACAGTGTGAAATGTCCACGGATGTGAAATATGTGAGCATGCATGGACAGGCTTTATTTGTGATAACCCATCACACACTTATTCCCAATTGGGGAAATTGGTTGAACAGGGAACAAATCTTGCATCTCGTTAAGTCTGCTCGGCGTGTTCACCTCTGTGAATAAAAACTCTGTTATTTCTGCTTTTATGGGATTTATTCGGCGCGTAACTATTCTTCGCCCGCGGCGTTGGTCTTTACAATGTGTGAAGCGAGGGGAAAGAAGAAGGAATGACACACAAACGCTGCCCCCGCCCTCTCTGTCTCCTCCTATCAGCCTCGCTTCCTGGACGGGTCCACCACTGAGTTTGACCCTGCCACGCTTCCTACTTTAAAGATGCCTATGTCACAACCTGCTAAAGGTACAGTACATCACTCCTGCTGTGAGCTCCGCTTGCAGGGTCTTTTGTCTGGGGTTTGTTTATTGTGTGCTGTGGTTGAGCTAATCTCAGGTGTGAATTAACTTCATTAATCCAAAACCAAGGTCAGGGATATTTTCATACGACATTTCACCTTCATTTCAAACTGGACCATTTAACCTGGTTTGTTCCACCAAATTACAAAAGAACATTTGTCCTCACTTACCAGAAGAGATAAGTGAGAATGTCACTGTGAACAGTTTTCATTGGATCTACCTTTTACCCAGTAAAGATCTAGTGGATTATGCAGAGTAACGGGGGAGTTGCTGCTGGTTCAATGTTCAAGTTTTGATTTCCAATTTCATTTTTGTCCACGTTGGTTCTATGAAATCATGTTTGAAATCGGTTTGGCATTGCAGGACAGGTATAAATGCTACAGTACCAATGGGCCTCGAACTCTATTGCTATGGAGAGTAAGCAGACTAAACCATTTGTTGTTGAATTTTTTGAAAAAATTGAGTCCCATAGTTGCTGAATTCATCCAAAAAGGACCCAAAATCTCAAAGTGAATAGATGTCAGCTGCAGATTGTATTGTCAGTTTCTCAACAATGTCCACTTCAGTGCACTGTTATTTAGCATGCTAATGCTAAAGCAGATTTCCAAAGCTTTGAGGATGGAGGCAGACATTTCAGAGACAGATATCTCGAAACTTGGGTGAATAATACTCAACCAAATTATATGACAAGGTAACACAATGTTTAAGTGAGAAAATGTTTTTTTTGCCATTTGGATGAACTCCCCCTTTAATGAGCAGCTCGGCTCAGCCTGAGCCATCTGAAGCTTTGGGTCTTGAGGCGCTGATGTCAAGCTGTTCAGCTGTGGTAGAAATGAACACATACTGTAGATGCCGACAATTTCTGACACTTTTTCTCCAAACTACTCCAGAGGGCAGCCCAAGCGTCTGTAAGCTGCTTACATTTGTAGCTGTTCTTTGGATGCTGTAAAAAAAAAAAAACAACACATTTCATTGTTGATAAAGCGAAACTCATGAAATGGAACGTCACACTTTTTTACTGGCAGCAAATTCACAGTTAAATGTGGTCACCACACCGGCACAATGCTGCATACAACAATTCTGACTGCAAATTCCTGTGCTAACTTCTTTTCACCATTCCCTATTACAGTATATACACACACACATATACACACACACACATACACACACACTGTCTCCTCCGCCCCCTTTACGCTGCTGTGACAGCTTTGTCACAAAGATGAATTCATCGTCAGCACTGCAGCCAAAACAAGTAATTTGATTGCCCCGACCACAAATTAAGTTAGTGTGATTCAATTTTCGATTTGGGCTTCTCCTGCAGCCATACATCAAGGGAGACATATTTCATTACACAGCGAAACCACAGGCGAGCAGGCAGCGGTGGCCCGCTCCCTCCATAGGAAGACATCATGGGAGCATTATGGCATTTACTCAATACCGCTGCGGGTCCAGTGAGGCCAGTGGTGGCGTTGGTGCCGTCGTTGGGCTTGTTATCCACAGGGCGACACCGCCGCGAACTCTACAGCCAACATATTTAGCTTGTTTGTATTGCTGAAAGCTGAGTTGTGACAATGCACTGGCAGGCCTGGCTGCACAAGATATCACAGGACACTGGTGCAGAGTGTGAGATTGTTCATTTCATCTGAAGACCATCTGATGTCACCAACAAGCTCCTCAATCTCAGATAGCAGGGGTGCTAATGAGCGAAATCACCTGGTTGAATGAAGACCGGCAGACTCGTGCTTAGAAGGGAGTAAATGTTCTCATCTTCTCCCTTTTTAAGATTCTGATTCAATCGTACAATCTCCCACTTTCTCACCCTCCTCTGCCTTCCTTTCGCCTCCTCCTCAAGGTTTCTTCCTGGCTTCGTTTCTACTAAATGGGTTTGAAGACAGAGTGTTCAATCAGTGACCTGCTACAACCACCTCCTCCTCCTTCTTCTTCTTTCCTTCCTGCCTTCACAGTGGAGCCAAGAGCTTTCTAATTAAACTGCAGGCTGTTCTTCTGGGTAACCAGAGTTTGAAAGCGATGAAGTGAATATGCACCGCTTGGCCATTAATTCAAATGAATATCACTGATGTGGTGCTGAAACGTGCCCCCCGTTTTTTGGGTTGTCTTTTTTTTTTTTTTTTTTTTTTAAACGTTATCGACAGCAGGCTTTGTCCTTGTGTAGATTGTTGAGGTACTTTACAAATTACCTCGCTGTTACATTCATGAACTACAAGAGAAAAATGTCTTTGAAGTAATGGGCCGTGATCAAACGCAGAGCCAGATTAAAACTGAAAGCATTTGACGATCGTGGAATTGTCCAATACGAGAATTTGCACAGTAAGAAGTTTCGGGATGCAAGAGAACATTTCTTGGCACATAACTTTGCTTTGTGAAGCTCTGCCTCTTTTAATTTCATTTGCAAATGTGAAAAGAAAACAGTTACTCTTTTCTTTCTGTTCTGTTGCAGTAATATGTGACCAGCAAGTCAAAACCTGAAACAAAACAATGATCGTGGAACTTATTGCAGCTGCACATGCACATGTCTTTAGACCTGCAGTGGATTTAAAAAGTCTACACACCCTTGTTAAAATGCCAGGTTTTTATGATGTAAAAAAATGAGACCAAGATAAATCATTTTTGAACTTTTTCCACCTGTAGTTTAACCTATAACCTGTACAATTCAACTGAAAAACAAACATTTAAAAGGGAAAATAATCGCACAACATTAAAGTAATACTTTGTTGAAGCACCTTTTGATTTAATTACAGCATTCAGTCATTTTGGGTAGGAGTCTATCAGCATGTCAAATCTTGACTTGGCAACATTTCCCCACTCTTCACTGCAAAAAGCGCTCCAAATCTGTCAGATAGTGAGGGCATCTCCTGTGGACAGCCCTCTTCAGATCACCCCACAGATTTTCAATTGGATTTAGGTCTGGGCTCTGGCTGGGCCATTCTAAAACTTTAATTTTCTTCTGGTGAAGCCATTCATTGTTGATTTGGATGTGTGCTCTGGGTCATTGGTGAAATTCCTCTTCATCTTCAGCTTGTCTGGCAGACACCTGAAGGTTTTGGGCCAAAATTGACTGGTATTTGGAACCTTATAATTCCCTCCACATTGACTAAAGCCCCAGTTCCAGCTGAAGAAAAAGAAGCATGATGCTGCTACCACCATGCTTCACCGTGGGTATGGTGTTCTTTTAGTGATGCGCAGTGTTGTTTTTGCACCAAAGATACCTTTTGGAATTATGGTCAAAAAGTTCAACTTTTCCCACATGCTTTTGGGAGACTTGATGTATTTTTTTGTGTGCAAAATTAAGCCGGGCTTGGTTTTTTTTCTTTGTAAGAGAGGCAGTCGTCTGACCCTACCCCATAGTTCAGATATATGAAGAATACAGGAGATTGTTGTCACATAATACACAACCAGTACTTACCAGAAATTCCTGCAGCTCCTTTGGTGTTACTGTAGGCCTCTTGGCCTTTTTGTCTTTTCATACATTTTGGAGGGACGTCCAGTCCTTGGTAATGTCACTGTTGTCCCATATTTTCTCTACTTGTTGATGAATGTCTTCACTGTGTTCCATTGGAATATCTAATGCCACAGAAATAACCTTTCAACAATGAGATCCCTTTTATGATTTGTAAGCTCTTTGCAGACCATGGCTTTTACTGTAAGATGCAACTAAGTAAACGTCAAGAAAATCCTATTAGGACAGCTGAACTTTATTTGGGGTTAATCAGAGTAAATTTAATTGATGGCAGGTGTGTACTGACTACTATTGAAAATAAATTTGAATGTGATTGGTTAATTCTGAACAGAGCTACATCCCACATTATTCCCACTTTTTTTTTTATTTTTTTTACTTTTAACCCCCCCCCCCTAAAGGATTTCAGTTTATTTTCCAATTGAATTGTTCAGATTATAGGTCATTAAAGGTGGAAAAAGTTCTGAAATTGGTCTCATTTTTTTCAAATCACAAAAACCTGGCCTTCAACAGGGGTGTGTAGACTTTTTTAATATCCATTTTCCCCCTTATGTTTATAGATGACATTGATGAATTGTGTAGATTGTGCAGCCCGGTCTGTCCAAAGTTTACAAGATTTCAAGTTGCTGCTGAAGATTGGAAAGCATCCAGATTGTTGACCTCTGGACTGAATATCTTTCTGTTTTCTGCTGACAATGGAGTTCTTCTGACCTCATCGAATTGTGACCTGGTCAGTCACCTCAAACTCGGTTCATTGTCACTGAAAAATGCGGATAACCCTCCTCAAGGTTTTGAGGTAATTGTTGCCCCAGGTGAAGGATTTAAAGATTCTCAACGTCTAGCTTGCAGGGGAGGGTACAAGAGACCATGAGAATGTAGTCAAACAAATGTGAAGGAGCTGTGCCTGAATACAAATTTCTCTTTTTTTTACCAGTTGATCTACATTCAAAACTTATGTTCATAAGCTTCTGGTAGCAACCACGCATCATAGATTGCAGCTTTAGACTCTCAAGACGTGTTTCCATCACAGGGTGGGTGTCTGCACAGAGGCTGCTGGGATGCGTTTCAGCTGTTTCTCTGTCGTCCATCTCCCACTTATTTAAAAGAAGAGATATGATTCAGCTTGCATCTAGTATTTTATAATCCTTAAATCCTTTTCAGCTGTGATGATTGTGTGATGGGCTCCAAGCAATGCCAAAACACGACTGACCACACAACAGTGCTGTAGCTGAAAGTGTCCGGTGTTAGACATCAATGCAAAACAAAAGCTGGAGCTAATCTGCTGCAGTCACTGCCAAAGAAACATGTAAAGAGACATGCAAAGGAGCCCAGATAACAAAGTAGATTTTAGAGTAGAATTGCTGTTCCTTCATGTTGAAAGGAGCTAACTGAGATGTTCGCTTTGGCATCTGCGGGTTTATGACCCTTTGGAGATATTCTGGGAATGTCCAACTTGGGAGGGGAGCTCAGGTGCACGCAGAACTCACTGGAGGAATCCATATATCCAATCTGAGCTGGAAACCTTTCACGATGCCCCTGAGAAGCTACTTAAGACTTTTACAAGCGGCTGAAAATGTATGGATTGATAATTTTGATGGAGTGCAGGTAAATAAATGGTAACAGAGTTCATTAGCCAATTAAATTAGTAAATACATGCACACTAGAGGGACTTTATCTCTTTTGGGTGGTGCAGCAGTCTTCTGGGAAATTAAATAGGAGAATATATTACCACTGTGGTCTTCACCTTCTCTGCCTTGTGGCCTCTCCCCGCAGGGATGTTGCGACACAATGTGGGACCCACGGAAACTGTTCTCTTGGGGCCCTTAAACAGTACCTATAATCCCTGGCAACCCCCGTGCACATGTAGGGGCTCCTTTAAATGGCTAAGAAAATGTTCCCCAGAGATAAATTTGTGTGGTGGATTTGAAGATGTTGCCGATTGTTAAGTTTAAAGGAAATCAAAAGCAGCATTGTAGTTTGGGATTGACATGCCCTAAAAGAAAAGTGTCCTTCTCTTTGTCTGCTCAGTCTATCAATTCACATTTTCCTTTTTGCCCTCCACAATTGAAATGATCCCTCACGGCGGTGTGTCTTCAAGGCTGGCTGCTCAGGTATAGTGGAGATATGGTGCCTGTCTTGTGACGCAGGTTTCATTTGTGCACCGTGCAGGATGGAGAGGCACCCCTGAGACACAGAGGGAGCTGAGGAAAAAGAGGAGGAGGAGGAGGTAGAGGAAGAGGAAAGTGCCCACCAAGCATGGACTGTTTCTGGCAAATGAGAATCTGTTGTGCTTCCCTCTTCATCCAGATGCCAGAGCTGTGGGATTCCAAATTACGGCTGTAAATTTTGCACAACTGCCTCATGCTTGATTACCTCTGATCTGAGTTTTCGCTCTCCCTTTTTTCATTGCTTCTCTTTGTGTCTACTTTCATTTTGCCTTTCTCTCTATCTCTTCTGGCTGCTCTTTCACATTCTTTGCCTGTGCATGTATGTCCTTGTTTTCAACCTACTTTTATGCGTGTGTGGTCTTTCAATTTCTTTTTCAATGTAATTATCTTTTTGCCCTTTTGCTGTGTAGCATATTGCTTCCGTGAGCTGCCAAAGCTCTGAATAGACTGTCCACTTTCTGGAGTTTTATTCATTTCCTTCGATGGGGAAGGAAAGCCAGACATTTCTCGCAATGTCACCAACACACAAGTCTAGACACTGGCGAGATTTTGCAGCTTACTTCCTCATCTTTTCTTAATGCGTTAATATTTCATGCAGTTCAAGGCCTTCTTTGTAATCTGCAGGCGCAGCAGTTTTCTGGACAGTATTTGAATTATGTGGCCGCCGGCCATTCTCTGATTCAAGCAGGAAGCAGTCGTTTCCATGAAAAGAAATAGGGGTCACTTGTCATAATGGTGGAACACTTATTTGCTAAATGGATGCTAAGATTAGCTCTTCTGTAAGAGGATGAGTCATTATAATCACCATGCAAAGTAAAGGAAGCTGCCATTCGACATTTAAGTGGACAGCGCTGTGATTCCAGCAACAATAGAGCACGAGCTTGTGAGGGAGGTGAAATGAACGTGAATGTCTAGGTAGCAAAAATTTCCATGAAGTACAATTTCTTTTTTTTATTTGGTGGACACATTGGCTGCTCCTCCATAAAATGTTAATGTGCGCTGCTGAGAGCTAGACAACATGATGGGAAGCTACAGAGACAAGGCTGCTGTTCCAGGACCGTAGAGTCACTTGGCCTCCGACAGCTTGACAAGAAAACACAAACTTCCCGCTGTGGCTTTGCATCTGGCAGGCTGCCACACTACCGTTTAACTGCGTGGCTGAAAATAAACAAAATAATTACAGTGGGGAAGAATTGCTCTTTTGGAGAAAAGTGTTTTGTTTTAAAAAACACAACCTTCACACATCTGCCTGTGTTAGAATCCTTCCCAAACCATGAACAAAACTACATTTTCTAACTTAACCTTTGTGGTTAAGTAAGACAGAACAGCCATGCACATAGTTTTAGCTTTATTTTCTTGGACTTTGAGATAAGTGAAATTTCTACCTCCATCCCAATACAATGTGAATACACAACTGTAATGCAATTACATTTAAATAGCACTTAGAATCTTTAGCGGTGTTAGCAGCTCTTTTAGACTAACATGCTCACAATTACAATGCTAACATGCAGATGTCTGCAAGATATAATTTTTCACCATGTTCACTTTCTTAGTTTAGGAAATTTGCTTGGTAATATTTGCTAATTAGCACTAAATTACACTTGCGGGAATGAGAAATGAATTAGTTGGTCATAATAATATTCAGTTTTAACCATCAGTGTATGTACAAAATTTGGCAAATGGACCAATAGTCCAACATTGCCATAGAGAGCCTAGTCTCTTGATACCAGAAAATCGGATATCTCTGTCCACCTTCTATCTCCTCTGCTTTGAACTGCATGTCAATATGCATTTTTTGAACTCTCTAATTGCTTTCATTTTTTAACAATGAAACCTGAGAGATTGTCCTAGGTCTCAAGGTGCAAAGTGTAAGAGATTGACCTGTGAGTTTATACCGAGCCACAGAGCAAGCATGGCTAAAACTTCAACAAAATTCAACTTGCAAGCCAATTATCTCGTGGCTGATGAGAGTAGTTGAGGTATCATTATACTGAAGACCACTTTGGCTGTATCTTAGACAACGTTGACTGAAAAAAAAACTGATACTTCGAGGATGAATGGAAGTTGTTGAACCTTATGTTTGTTGTGTTTTTACTATAATGGCATGAGCTGTTTCCTCTTCATTATTATTATTCATTTATATATCTTCAAGCAGAAATTCTGAGCAGAAATTATTTTTCTATTCCTCCTCAGTTTTTAGCACAAAGTAAAATGTTGCCTATCAGAGGTTCTGATTGCAGTGCAGCAGGGCATTGGAGAGCACTGTGCAGATTCCCTCTCCATATTTTTTATAGTATTAATATTTGACTACAACAAACTAGACTAGTGAGTTTGGCAGCTTTGATTCAATTCATGTCAACGCAAGAAGGATGACCCACGAGACATGTCGCTCCATAGTTCTCTCCGCCCCCCCCCCCCCCCTCTATGTCTCTCTCAAAGTGCAATTTCAGGAGCGCAGATTAAATTACTGCCTATCATTTCAACAGCTCTTACATAGACAGATAGCTTTTAAATTGCTGTAGAAAATCAGAAAGATCATCAAAAACGTTCCTTGTAATTCACACTTTAACTGAAGAAATGATTCAGTGTAGCCAATAAATTTGACTTGTTATAAGAAGTCTGAAGGCGAGAGAGCTTACCTGCTGGCTGCTCCCGCTGTGGAGGAAATATGGTCTTGTCTTTGGCTGAAGGATATTGAAATTGAATTTCTGTGTGACAGAGGTAGCTTTAGCATACTGAGTGACTTGCGGAGCGGCGATGACACAAGTACTGTGACGGTGACATTTTTGCTCGTGACAGCCATCTTCGGGGATAATTCTGGTTTATTACATCTTGCATCATGATTGAGAAAGTTCAGTCTTGACCTCGGAAATAGACAAAGTAATCTAAATTCAAGGTCCTCTTACTGTCTTTTTCTTATTCAGATCAAACAATGCAGGAGATGTTAGAGGAGAAATTCACTTGGATACGCTCCCCACATATATTCACATATATATACACAGGTTGACATATTCAACCTGTGACAAAGGGTCCCAAGTGTAAAAACTTTGCAATATAATTTTTAAAAGATAAAATTTTTTAGCATTTCCACTCAGGTTTTTTAATGCACAAATTGAAAATGTGAATTAAAAACAGGCAGTTGCTTCATTTTTAGGTGTCACTTGCCAAAAACATTGGGAACCACAGGGTTAAACAATCTAGCTGCTTATGTTTCTTGCCCTGTTGAACTTCATTATTGCGACATCACTGTGTTCCCAGAACTCAGCAATTACTTGATGAACTTGGTTAGTATGGTATTATCATAATAGGAATGATGGCCAAAGCTGCAAGAATAAGAAGAAGCTGTAATAAACCAGATTTATCCAATAATATTCTGACAGCTCACAATATGTTCACTGTCATGCAAATACCTCCCGTCACGAGTTCTAAATCCTCTGCAGAGAAAGTTCGTTGATAGCTTTTCCAGCCGCAACTTAACCATCCAAGCCTCTTTTCCTGCCTGCCCTACATTCTGCAGCCATATTGTTTGCATTCAAAGGCAGTGCCCACACAGCTGGAGGATAAGCCAAGTCTCTCAGCAGATAAAGTATGGCGCCATTGGCTGCTGCACCCTCTTTTCATTTCCCTCTGTCTGCTTGGGTGTCAGAGGCTCCTGGCCACAGCTGGAAGATGAATAGTGCTGCACCACTCCACTTTGTCAAAGTGTCCAAGAAGGCTTTAAATGGCATTGAGAGACTCCGAGGCTCTCACAAATGGGATCTCTGCGGCCCTGCGTAACCTTGTATGTACAGGAGAGCCTGAATCTTTAAAGTTGTCTGATACGAACATTCTCAAGAGATTTAAAATCCCATGTGGGTACTGTTGCTCGCGTGGAATACAGACACACTGAAGCCACGTTTGTTTTTAGCATACCAGACTCAATTGTTTTGGGTATTTCTCATTGGACTTTTAAAATCATCTAGAGTAGGATATGATAATTAAAGGTAAATAATCAACCTCATCACAATACAGAACACAGCTTTGATATGCGTTATCACGTTTTTCTGAGTGCGTATGTGTGTGATGGGATAGGTGTGTGAAGCGTTTATCTGTTTGTTCATGTGCCAGGCCACATGTTTGCAGAAATAAAGCCTCTCCTTCAATTGCCTCGCAGTGCTTGGGCTGGAAAGACACAGATAACAGAAATCTTCCAGCGCTGCATCCTCCCTGTTCAGTTTGGTTGTTCCTACACCAGGGGCAACAACACCTACCTGCTCAGTCTCGCTGTTCTCATGGAAACGCATCAAAGGAGCTAAAAGATAGACAGAAACAGAGAGAGAGAGAGAGAGAGAGAGAGGGAGAAATAAAAACAAGCCTGAGATACTTTGTTAGTCTACTGTTGCACATTTGATTGTCCGTGTTGCTTTTCTCTGCGATGACAGTAAGCCCTGTCACAAATCTCTTTCCCCTTCTGTTGAGGTTGAAGACCAAAGTGGAGCACAGCGTGTAGCTGCTGTTGCGCTGTGTTGAAATCCAAGGCACCCGAGTCACCCACTCAACCAACATAAACTGCACACATTTGTCAGTTTCAGGGTACGCCTATACATATTTCAGTGGTTTGAAGGTATTCCTCCATGTTCAGTTTTCCCCGTGTGATGAAAGCGGGGCTGACACAGAAGAGAGCCCGGGGCCCGAGGAGTTTGGAACCAAGATTAAACCAGAGACGCCCGTAGGCCTACAGGCAGTGATTACAACAGCTCCCATTAAAAGCAGTCTTGATGGAAATTTAAGGCGGCATATCTCTATGGAGAAGAGACTAGCAGAGGATGCGTTCATGGCCGCATTGTAGACATGAGGCAGTAAATGTCCTTAGGTTGAGTGTTAGTGTTAGTGGGGCATATTGTATGCCAAAGCAGCTATAGAACAAGACTACAGTTTGTAGGATGAAGTGTTGAAGTGTATAAATTATGGTCTCTTTCTTTCTCTGTTGATGTTTTTCAGTCTATCTCGGAAATTACAAGTAAACCTGCTGTTTCAAATATTTGCAAGGAAAATATATCCACCGCAGTGATATGATGTTAAAATAGGTGTCCTCTGTCTTATAGTGTGGCTTATTTCATTATCTTAGATTGAGCCCTTTAGATCTACATGTTGCACCACCATGTTTCTACAGTGTATCAGAATGGAAAAACCAAACACCGGCCTTTCTTGTTATTTGAGAGTTTCACGGCCACCGTAGTTTTTCCTAGACGCTTGGATGGAGAGTGGCTGGGGGAAGGGTAACAGCAACCTCACCGATAGATGTCACTACACACTGTTCTTTTTTAAGTTTTATTTTGGGCTTTTTTGCCTTTATTTATATAGTAACTGGCAGAGAGGGTGAGAGGAAACAGGAAGAGAGAGAGAGGGGAATGACCTGCAGCATAGGTCCCTGGCTGGATTTGAACCAGGGACCACGTTGCATTTATGTGGCATGTACTCTAACCACTGGACCACCAGGGCGCACCCGGTCTTTTTAACTGTAAAACATATATTTATTTATGTTATTTAGAACTCTCATAAAACCTAAGCTCCATCAATGATACCACAAGGTGCTTTGGGTCCTTCAGTCAGTCAGTATTGATTTCATCAGCTTTGTTTAGAAAGCTCCATAAGCTCTCCAGCACTAAAGCAATGGTGGCAACTTACAACTGGAAATGTAATTTAACCCAACATGAAGCAAAATCTATTCAAGATGCAAAGCTAAACGGCATCTTCCTAAACTGTAGAGTAACCGTTCAGAAAGTCTCACACCTGAATAGAAATCAAGACCAGCAACCGGAAAATGTATATCTGATATCTGATATATTATGGTTTAGGTTGTGATCGAATTCATTTGAACAAAGAACTTGTTAGTTTGAATTTGTTTGAAATTAAATCACTAGTTTTGTGCTGCTCAGCATCTGGTTCAAAGTTTAATAAGAAAGGACCCATGAAGAAAGTGATCAGTATGTCAATTCACAGATATATATGAACTAATAAATACATAATGATTCATTGATCTGTTCTCCAGTAGCTCATCATTATTTCTTTTATAGTCATTGATTCAGTTATTCAGGAACTATTGACTGATTCATCAGTTATCAGGTGCTTACTAATTAATTCCTCTCTTCTACTGTATTTTAGTAACTACTCACAATTTTGTGCACTATTTTGTATACCGTATTAAATATTCACTCTTTGAACTTGAAGACTGAGCCTTTGTGGACCGGTCAATGTAACCTGTCAAGTCGAAGGTATTTATTGTCATCACTTCAAGTGTGTGAGGGCGCTGGCCCTCGAGGGGATAAAATGTGCTATATGAGACAGGAATTCTAACTTCACGCATTTCCAGGGATTCAAATGTCATTTCTTGACATTGGCAATTCATGAAAGCCATGTTCAGGATCTGCTGCTTTTACGCTGTATAACAGAAATAGATAATGGTTGATATGCACAGGAAAACTTTCCCTAGGGGCTCAAGGCTGTGGCACTGTGAAATCAGTCCATGTTTGTGGACCTCACATTGGCTTTTTGAGCCCTTATTCACACTTTCTGTACGTTTGCAACTCTGCAGACTTTGCTCAAGGGAGTAACCCACAATGCATAGCGGTGTCTCAGTACAATGGTGATGACAAAGCAATTCTGCAATGTACACTTGTCACCAACCCGCATTACATAAGTGAACTTGCCTGTGACTTTAGATATCACTATTGTATATACAGAGAGCAAAACACACTCCAATTAAACAAGAAACAATTAAACTACAAACAATCTGTAATCTGAGCCTCACTCTTTACTATCCACAGAAATGACTTTGTCACAGTAACACTATTTACAAAGTGCTGTCCCATTCCTCAAACAGAGTTAGAAGCCTTCAAACCATCCTGCACTCAGACACTAACAGAGATATTGCATTTGACATCAGTTAAAGTGTGTGAGGGTTCAGTGTTTCAGGCTTTAGGGGGGACATTGGAATGTAGTCTTGGATTCAGCCTCACTCTCAGTCTGTGCACCTAATGATGATGTCTTAACTGAACCAACTCAAGAGTATATATGGAAATGAAGGGAACCTCACTGTGCTATTATTCTGTAATTGCCACTTGTGGACAATAAAGAGGATTCCTATAAAAACCCCAAAGTACAGCATGTTCAGTAAAACATACTTTAAACAGACAGATTATCCTGATTTTACTTGTTGTTTTTTATGATAAATATTTAGAAAAGGCCTGCACTGTAAAAAATAGAATACTTTATTTCTAATTCCAGCAAAACATGAGAAAAAATGCAGCATCCTTAAGATACCATACCTCTCCACATATTTCCTCAAACATAGGAGCTTTGACTTTCTGAAATGAGCGAGACAAAATGAACGAGCACAGAAAAATGAGGAGGCGATCCAGGGGGGGAGGGAAAATGACCCAGGGAAAAATTCCTTTTATTGCTTGATGCTGGTGTGTCACAGCAGCAAAGCAAATTGACACTGGGAGCCACAGTAGGTACACAAAAACAAACAAACAAAGAAAAAAAACCCTGTTCATCACTGACATTTCCGGAAGAATTAATTCTGACACAAAAACTTTGCACACACCCCCGTATGAATCCTCTCTTTCCAATGCTGGTGGGAAAGCTTAAACCCGGAGGCCCAGTACAGGAACAATAGGCCGTTGGCAGTGTGCCTAGTTCAGCCTTTGAAAGTCTTTAACTGAACGGTTCCTCTCAGCACTAACGATATGGTGGATGAGGATGTGAATCCAGACTATAGAGGAAAGTGTTCCATCAAGAGAAGGTCCTTCAGCTTGTTTGGCAGCAACTTCATTAATTCCAGTTAGCATCAAGAGTAAAGGGATCTGGGCACCTTTGACTGCCAAAAAGAGGCAGAAAATACTTTTCTAAAATCTATTATTCTATGGTGTGTTCAACATAAAGAACAAACATAAAAAAGCAGAGGTTTTGACATGATATTGATATCTGCATTGACATGGATATCTGTCTGGGACTGGTCTCATCTTTTGCTCCACATCACTACAATTTGAGCCAAGCTACTTGAAAGAAAATGTTGACAGCAGTGTGAAAGGTGTACCGTATGTCTGAGGTAGATTGGATGTGTATGGCTGAATGATATAAAGAAAACCAAAGGCCAAAACAACATGACGTCTCAGCTCTATCTGCAGCAGCAACACAAACAACACAAACTATTAAGAAAGTGAGGCTACAAAGAAATGCAGACACGCTGTTATTTTTAGGCATACTGTCACTATAAGTGGTACTTAGTAAAATGCTAGCAAACTTTGTAGTGGGATTGAAAGTCCCACCTAGGAGGATTTAATTAGCGCTTTGAATGAATAACATTTCACCCATTTCTCTCTCTGTCCTTGGTAATCAGTTCTGGACCATTAATGAGAGGATGACTATCGACTGGCAGAGCAGGCTGCTGATAATTGAATGTGTAGAGGCCATTAAACATTCCTAATCAAGAACAAACACTCCAAAGCCACCGTTTCTGCAGAACAATACGATGCAGCAACAGCGCAAACATGTTTGTTGAAAACTATAAAAAAAAAGAGCTCTGTATCTGTCCTGGTCTTAAGGGTAGGTCTTTGTGTTTAGGCTATCAGTGCCAACAGTTCAGGATTTGACAGGCCAGAAAATAGGTTGAATTTCTTGGGGCATGGCGGCTTATTGAATTTCCAAAGTTAGTGTTTTGATCCAAACAGCTGAGAGGGGACAGACAAGAAAAACACTTTGTAATTGAAACATTCTCGGTGGTTCCATTACACATGCAAACAGGCCAATATATCACTAATAGTGACTTTGGAGTGGTGTTGGAAATCATTGGCCCACTATTGACTGGCCACTATTGATCTGACTTTAGTATCTCTACAACTCATATGAAGTTGATAGGTCAATATTACCAGTAAGCAAAACCGACCCTGTATGGCCTCTGCTTGTAGACTGTTTTGTGTAATAACCAGAGGTGGAAAGTAACTAAGTACATTTACTCAAGTATTGTACTTAAGTATAGTTTTGAAATACTTCTACTTTACTTGAGTATTTCCATTTCCTACAACTTTATACTTCCACCCCACTATATTTCAGGGTGAAATATTGTACTTTCTACTCCACTACATTTATTTGACAGCTTTAATTACTTTTCAGATGAAGATTTCAAATATAACAAATGGAGTAGTCAGCACTCACAGATAATTAAGAAAATATATGTGTTTCAGCCAAAAGCTTTCCTCAGTATAACTGACACAATTATAGGTGTGAACCTTATTAAACAGCTGTCAGGAACCTGCTGGTGATTAAAACCAGCTGATACAAGTCAAACAAACAGGATTCATCAGAAAACTAGTACTAATTAAAAATGATTGCAACAAACATATTATAATAGCATTTATGTGAGTCTGCATATGTGACCTCATTATGACCAGCATCTCAATGAAGAATAGCTTTCAAATACATATACATAGATACAAACACCCATACTTACGATACAAATATTAGTAAGAAAAAAAGTAATCAGATAAGAGGAAATTGATAGCTTTTATACATGACTCTGCTCAATATATCTCACATGAATGTAGCAGCAAAACAAGTGATAGTTTTCCTTAGTTTAAGCAAAAGATTTGACACAATGGATAATGTAACAAGCTTTTAAAATGCAACACATTGTTAAAGGTAAAACCAGTGATTTCAACCTTTTTTGTGTTTTTGAGCTTACAAAAAGCAGTGTGTAGTCGAGGTCACATTTCAGATGTATATGAGTTGTTAACAGCTCCACCAAATAGTGATTTTCCCTCTAAATTTCTTATATTTCTCACTTGGTTTCATTTCAGTGAATGTTGAAATGATCCATTTTTTTTTTTAAAGAAATAAAAAGAAAAAACAAAGATGAGAGAAAAAGTCCAAAAAGTGAAAACAGATATGTGTATCAGAACTTTTCTTCTTTCCTCTCCCATTAATCATCTCACGACCGCCAGATTTATCTGGTGACCCTTGGACGGGCCTGACCCTTACATTGGGATCCACTGGACTAAACTACCTAACTGTACATGAATTCAAACTAATTATCTAATGATGTCATATATAATAACAGATCAGTCAGAGGGACCAAACCACTACTTTTACTGTAATACTGTAGTACTTTCATATGAGAAGGATTTTTCATGCGGGACTTTTCCCCGTAGCTGAGTACGTCTTCATAGTCATAAATATGACTATGTTAAAATCATCATAGATTTGAATATATATCTTAAATCTCAGATTTTAACTGTCCTTTACTTTTGTCTTTTTGCCAGATGTCACCTATCAGTCCAGCAGTATGGGTATGTTGAATAGTTTGGGTATTGTTACATCATTGTGTTGATGAGTTTTAGAGTCTCTGTGGTTGTCAGACATCTTTTTATGTTGTTAACCATCATAGCTGATTGATTCATCATGTATACATGTTTAATTGATGAGCCTGTATGCATTATTTTTTATTCCCACATTACTCATGCTACAATAAATATTTTAATACATGCAAATGTTATTATATGCAAATCTATGGAGACCTATTAGTCTTTTTTATAGTGTGCTGAAAAGATTACAGGCCCTGGGTGTTTGTAACAGGAAATGTGAACACCCTCACAAGCTGGCTACGCTGAATCATTGTGTTGTATGTATCAGCATTTGAGAGCAGCCATACAGGCATTTATTCATGTTAGTGTTAATGTAACCTTGTTTCATTATGTAAAGACATTTGAGTCCTGCAGGAGTTTGGTGTTCTCTTCTCATGATCCATAAGAAGAAGCTGTAAAGAAGGAAAAGTTTTCAGTCTAAATCATTATGAGGAGCACGTTGAATCTTCAGTAATTGCGTAAGGGACCTTGCTGTTGCACTCAAATTTGTTTGTGTTGTTCTTTCAAGGTCTGCTGCGTCTCAAAAGGACAGACGCTCCTTTGCTTTTCTGCGGCGGCTTGTCAACATGACTCTCTGTCCAGCGGAGCAGAAAAGGGGGTCCTGTCCATATCCCGTTTGCCTGGCATGTCGCTCACATTGTCCAGCTGGAGGAAGCGAGAAGGGAGTTCTGCTTGTTAAAACCAAGCAGACATCCGTGTGGAACATGGAGAGTTATTTCAGAAAGCAGAGCCAGTCGCCGCTGTGACCGTCCAGAGGTCACGTTTAATACTGCTGGGGTTCTGAGGCCTCACCTGCTTTGCAACTTTTGATCATTCCGGGATGTGAAGAGTTCCCCTGGACACTGTGAACACTGCAAAAGGTGAAAGCCTTGACACTGATTTTGGTCAGTATCCTGGTTTCTTTAGTCATGTTTGACCCAAAAATATCCTGAGTTAAGGGTAAAATATAGACTTTTGTCTAAAGTTTCACATTAAAGTTTTGTTCAAAATCATACTGTTACTATAATCCTAAGCATTTATTTTATATTTCACTAAAATGACACCAAATACAAATGAAACAAAGCCAGTAAACAGGGCTGTATTTTTGGGTCTGCATATCTGTGGCCTGTCCTTGATAGAAACTAACAAATCACATTCCCGAGGTGGCTGCGTATTCCAACTGCTCGTGCTCATAAATTTTGGGTTTTCTAATCTCCCTCCCCCCCAGTGATTTAACAAATGTTGCAAATTAGCTGTAACAAATTCTCCACCTGTTCCAGTAAGACCATATTTATGTGAAAACCTGTCAACAGACATAATTAACGAAACAAAAAGAAAATAGCTGCAATATGCAATGGTAGGATTTGGGAAGTGAATATATGAATGCTTGATATTTCTGTTCTCATTGGCTTGAAGACCTACTTCCTCTGAGAGCACTCATCTATTATCACCTCTCTCTCTATCTGTCTCTCCTTCTCTATCTGTATCCATCTCTCTAACTCTTAAAAAAAAACAAGAAAGAAATATGATTGGCTATGCATATATTTGTTACTTAATGCCCCTGCAATGTTGTGGCACTTGAGTGAGGTGGCGGCACTTAACCTTGAAGGCCTCCCATCGATCTATTGTGGCTTGGATTGCACGTCATTTGTACATTGCTTTGGACAGTAGCGTCTGCCAAATGAATAAATGTAAATGCAATCAGGTTACAGAGACACTTAATCAACTGCTCTATTGTTCCTGTTGGTATTGCTTGTTTCATTTTATTCACCTTCCAAGGTTTTTAGCCCCTTGTTGTCACACCAGAACTCCATCTGCACTGATGTCAGCAAACTTCAGCTTTTATTGTTCCAGCTGGAAGTGCTGCAGCCTCAACCTCTGCCTCATTTTATTGAATTTATGTAGAAATCTGCTTTCTCCAAATTTTAAAAGCATCGACAGAGCTTTCCAAATGCCATCCCAGATTGTGACAGCTGTCAAACTTGCTGGCACAGCAGCAGGGTCACAACAGATAATATAATCAAACAAAATTATACATCATATAACTAAATTGCATAATAGCCATGAATGGACCAATAAATAAGCAGGCTGTCAAAAAAAAGCTAGACATGAATAAATAAGCAACTGCACATCTGATAAACTGAACAAGCAAGTCACCAAATTTGTTCTTGTGAAATTTAAACTATCCATCAACAACTCTGCTGATCTACAAGCCAAAAAGCCAAGCGCTTAAAGCAAGAATAGAAGATCATTGGATGGAAAGAATACCTTTACTAAAAGTGTCTGTAATTGATATTTTTAATAACAACAATGTATCAAAAGAGCATGTAATGTGACAGGTTCCACTCAGTGTATTGAACTTATCACCCGACTGTTTTTAGTTCAATGTCATCGCTCTCATAGTGTCATTTTCAGATGCTGTAGGCAGCTGTTTACAGCAAAAAGCTCTAAAAAACCCCTCTGTACACTAGCTACTCAGCACCAAACAGTAAACAGACACAGTTACTGACTGGTGGGTGAACATAGTGGAGCATTTAACAGCTGAAGGGCCAGATATTTCCCTCAGGATTTGGTAGAGAGCAAAAACAGAGCTAAAAGAGAGTGAATATTGGACTTCCATTCAGCAGTCGGACAGAAACACGACTCCAAAGGAATGATGATGTTGCTCTGAAACTGCTGGATGAGTAAATAAACAACTATATCTGCTTAGAAGGTGGTGATATGTCACTGTTTCCACTTCTCCCAAGTGACCAACAAATCAGTTAATGCGGGTTTAAGTAAAAATAGCAAAACATTGGTGTAAAATACGCCATTACAGATAAACAACCTACATTCACAATGTTACTTAAACTGGCATTCATTTACGTGTTGGCAAAACGGGTCAATTGAAACAAGCTGTGAACAGAACATTGACATAATATGATCTTTTGTTGGTATGATACATTTGTTAGCAAACAGTTGCACACCGAGCAAATGTGGGACAATTGCTTCTCATACTGTTGGGGAGCTTTATCTATTTCCATGGGTCATATTTTCATCATTTATATATGTTTTGTAAGAAAAAAAACTTGATCTTCAAAGTAAGATCTAAAGCTGCCAGATACTGTAAGTAGTGGAGTATATTGGTAGCACAGTATAACATTAACGACCATTTTTACTAAAGCATAATAACCACATATGTCATCCTAATTGCATGTGTGTAAGCATCCAGCATGAATAAATCACCATTCTTTCTAAAATATTTGTTGAGCACTTTTAAAGTGGCATACAGTATCGCCTCACTGGCATTACTATTTATATAATCCACACATGCTTGAATGCAATTAAAAATAAGTCTGTGTGCTATTGGTAAATATGAGGGGTAAAAATAAACTGAATTTTTACAGGCCTGCCAGTCACAGTGATGGATTATGATTAATTACACAGCTGGGACTTCACTCTGACAGACTGATGCTTGGTTCTTAACTGGGATAGCCGGCTGAGCAGCGCTGCATATGAGAAGAGAGGAAAACAGCCCAACTCTCCCTGTAGTAGCTGCTGCAGCTGGCCACAGCCAGCTCAAAACATCAGCAGGTTTAAAAGCATGAGGAAAATCGGCAAAGTATATGTTTAATACTGAAGAAATGCACAGTCTTTGCAGCTTGTAATTTTTCATGTATTACAGTGATGATGTGACAGGCTCTGGCCTGGGCCGATACGTCATTCTGAAAGCCATTCAGTGAGAAGCTGATAGCACGGCAGTGCACAGGGGGAACTTCTCCATCTGCTAATAAAGTGCACATTCACTGGTCATGGAATCTGTGTGTGTGTGTGTGTGTGTGTGTGTGTGTGTGTGTGTGTGTGTGTGTGTGTGTGTGTGTGTGTGTGTGTGTGTGTGTGTGTGTGTGTGTGTGTGTGTGTGTGTGTGTGTGTGTGTGTGTGTCTGTGTCTGTGTCTGTGTCTGTGTGTGTGTGTGTGTGTGTGTGTGTGTGAGCTAAAGCCCTGCAGATGCCAGTCTATCTTCTGAAAGAGCGCCATTTAAGACTCCCTTGCCACTCGAGCACCATTACTAGCCTATAACTCACCCCCCTCTCACACACACACACACACACACACACACACACACACACACTCAAGGGAACACCAGTCCCTATGTGTGCACACTTGAGACTTGATGTGATATTACGCAGTATATAATAATGTAACTTCTGCTTTAAAGAGCTCTGAGGCACTGCACGTTATAGTAGCAGCAGTCCTAGAAAAGAACGGACCTCTCATATGTCATATTTTCCCACAATGCCAGTGTGCTAAATGTTAACTGTAGTCCCTAGACCATGCAGCCCCTCAAGGGTGTTTTCCACCCATGAAAGAGGGCATAAAGACATGGAGAAAAGTAACATGTCATGATGTGGGGAAAGGATGGTGCTGCTTTGTGTCTCCCTAGGGGCTGAGATGGGACAACTGACAGTGTATAAACAAGAATTATCATCCACAGTTTGGGATTTATAGCCTAGGAGCCCAACGTTTCAGGAATTAGGACAGTGTGTGTGTGTGTGTGTGTGTGTGTGTGTGTGTGTGTGTGTGTGTGTGTGTGTGTGTGTGTGTGTGTGTGTGTGTGTGTGTGTGTGTGTGTGTTTGAGAGAGAGAGAGAGAGAGAGAGAGAGAAAGGGGGGAAGAGAGTGAGAGAGAGAGAGAGAGAGAGAGAGAGAGAGAGAGAGAGAGAGAGAGAGAGAGAGGGAGCAGACATTGTAACTCAAGGCAACAGGGTGCAGTAGCAGCAGCAGCGTTTTTTTCCATGGACTGAAGAGAGGGGGGAATCTTCTTCCCCGGCGCCTGCATCCAAATGGAGCCAGCCGGGACAGACTAAGACTGGGGTTAACACACTCATCTGTAACCAACACTTGACTTTGCGAGGAGGGGAGTTTATCCTTCAGCCCGAGAAGCAAAGCATCATCCCAGAGATTTTTCCAGAGCCTCCCAAAAAAAAAGGCTCACACAGGTGACAAAGTGTGTCCCTTTTGCAACTTCAGAGTGCGTTTTGTCCAGTGGCTGTGCTCTTGCGTGAGACCCACCACTCTTGCTTTGGCGTGACATTTTGCCTGCGCTGCGTGCCGCGCATATGTGACCACATATGACGCCATTTGCGCCTTTAGCTGTTCCTCAAACGCCGCTTTTTTTTGGATGAAGGGGGGGGGAGCTCGACTGTTTTCGAACAAGTTTCCATGTTGATTGGTAGGTTAGTCATGTCCGCCTGGGTTCACTTGAGCGTTGCTCCGTAGAGCCACACAGCCGGGCTCAGTGCAGAAGTTGCTTGGGAATAATCAGAATAATAGTAATAACTGTGCGGAGCGCAGGAAAGGGGGGTGGGGGGAATAAGAAGGGGTGACAACGGCGATCAGAGGCTGAATTTACTACCAGCATCATCAGCATCTCCGTGTAGGGGATCAAAACTGCGGGGTATACTGCTGCTCACTCTTTTTCCTCTACATACTTCCAGTTTTGTGCAGAAGCCAGCCGGTGAATTTGTGCTCCTGCAACCACTGCTGCGTAAACTTGGTCAGATCTGGTGACATTGTAGCCTGTGCGTTGGTGCGTATGTGTTGATCACCCCTGATGGATATGCGGCTCACCGAGGGAATTTGAAACGCAAGGAGGGTTTTTGTTTTTTTTGTTGTTTTTTTTTATCAGTCCCTCTCCTATTATAACCTCAAAATGGATGCCGACGACAGGCTGTGGAGACGCCACTGGATTAGCCACTGTTCCGCTGATCTGCTTGACATCTGAGCAGCACTGAGCGTTCAAAGTTTGGATAATCTAAAAAGGTTGAAGGTGTAGGATGCAGTCTGGAGTGAAGACGCTCTCCGCAGGTGGAGGTGCGTCACTCTGCTGCCTGCTGCTCCTCTGGCTCATCTACTCCCATCTGCTCAGAGAGGGTAAGGACACTTACAGCTATGTATTACTTTGTCAGCAGCACCACTGTCTCTAAGGGCTTCTTATTGGGATGCAGCTGCTTACGGTGTGGTCAGATCCTAGGATCCTGAAGAAAATCCTCTATCATGCTCACTAAAACAGCCCTAAAGAGACTTATAATGTGTCTGTGATCATCATAGTCAAATGATAATGACCTTATGATATTTTTCTATTCCGATTTGGTATCTTTATAATATTATCCCTGCAGGAAGTATGTGATACTGAGCACCCAGTGCATAGTGACATTACTGGACAAAACAACGTAGTTTGATAGCGCTATAATATTCCTAAGAGCTTGTGTCATATTGCCATAAACCAATATTCATAATAACATCCCTATTGGACAAGTTTAAACTTTGTATTTGGACATTTATACAGTTTCTCCACACTGTAACCTTATTGCCAAACTACTGTAACCTCATACTTTTTCTTCATTCTGATGCTGCAACAATAGGCTCTTTGATACCTTGTGGAGTGATAATTTGGTGAAGCCATAATTAAGCAAGTCAGTGTGTTTTAATTTCTGGTGCAGACAGTAAACAGTCTGACTTGTACCCTCAGAGCTTTATAATTTCACCCAGGTTAAGGCTATATCCATCCACGCCATGCTTTCCTCTTGAATAATACATACGCTGGTGCAATTACACCTTCATCCTGACAAAGAATAGAAAGCAAAAGGATGTTTCTCTGCACTTCACTGGCTGCCGACCACGACAACACATTTCGGATGCCAGTGCTGTCAAAGACACAGAGAACAAGCTTAAAGCACTGGAACTTGTTGGGAGATGTTGAACACTAAATTTGCAGATTAGATCTGTTAATCAAGTATTGGCCAGCAGCATAATTACTGCTGTGAAGGAGGGATAGTGTCTACATCAATGTCTTTGGCAGCTTGCTGGGAACAAGAGTAGACACTAAAGTGAAAAATGAACCCGCCTGTGTGCTGAAATGTGCTCCCTTTGTCTCTAATTTGCAGAATTTTCACCCAAAATGCTGCTGTCACCAGTCTGTTATTACCACCCCTGAACCTTCTCTCAAAGCTATTATCTGAGGAGCCACAGCCCCCCCCCCCAACCTTCCCCTCAGCCATTTATTATTGACTTGTTTTCATGTGAAAGTGATCTCATTAGCGTGTTATCGTACAAAATCATTCAATCAATCTCTTGTGAACTTTACCGCCCTTGATATTCCCACAGTAAATAGAGTCTCTTGGGTTTGGCCTGATAGTTATAACCTCTGGATATGATTTGAGCCTTGACATTCTCTGTATGTTGCTCACTCCTCTTTCCAGCTGTGAGCTGAATTTTAAGAATGAGGCATGTAGTATTTTTTTAATCCATACTTGTAATCTTCAAATCCTACTAAAATCCTCCTTTGAAATTGACTTTTTTGACCAGTGAGTGCTGTTTTAAAAGGACCACCACTGTTTTTTTGATTGTTTCATCAGCTAGTGGTAACTTCAGTTTACAGTTTTATTTTTTTTGACTGCACACTGCTGATGGAGTCAAAGCACCCTCACTTTCTAGGACTGAATACCATCTTACTACAATGTCCACCTCCACAGACCCAGAGGGTCCTGGAAGCAGAGATGAATGTGGGTGAACTAGTGGGCAGAGAGGTGAAGCCTTGTGGTGGTGAGAGGCTGTGTCGTCTCCACCCTCTCCGTGGCTCATCTGTCATGGTGGCCAGGACAGGAAATCAAAGCACAGCAGCCCTGTCCGCGCAGCCATTGGGCCAGTGCCGGCAACGATGAATGGCCTGTCAGCTGCTTTCTACGTTGCCAGTTTATTCAACGATAAATTTGGAAATGTCTGGATTTCCTCACTGGACCACATTGCGGTTCAGTGGTGCAGTCAGACAGCGGTGGCAACTCCTCTCTGCTTTGTCAACCACAAACCTTTTGGGTCGGTGTGTGTGTGTGTGTGTGTGCGTGTGTGTGTGTGTGTGTGTGTGTGTGTGCGCGTGTGTGTGTGTGTGTGTGTGTGTGTGTGTGTGTGTGTGTGTGTGTGTGTGTGTGTGTGTGTGTGTGTGTGTGTGAAGAGGAGGGGACATTCATTTTGAGGTCGGAGCATTTTTAACCACATTTGTAAGTTGGAGGTGGACAGACAGTTGGCCTTTGCTCTAAGTCAGCTCACAGAATTTTAATGCTAATAGCCCATGTTTCGACTTAAGGTGGAAACATGAAAAGTCCACCTGTGAAATAACATGATCAAACTAAATCATTTTGCATCTTAGAAGTAGCAACACTAAGGCGCAAGCACGCCTTGCTGTGGGTTTTTTGCAACACATTGTCTAAAATTCATCTGTCAATCTAACAATTTGTACAGTAGTACAACTACAAATTACTGTGTGAAAGGTTTTTGGCGACAAACCCACTGAGTATTATCACCCAGCTCTGCCGCTATCAGATTTTTTTAAAGACCGCTTCCAAAGAAAATCAAGTTTTTAACCTTGTTAACATGTCCATGTAGTGTTTTTCACATGCTACAAGACATGTCAGGAGGCAAATTAGCAGTCAATGCCATGGCTAAGCATTTCTGCTTTTAAAACACAGGTTCAGTCAGGTATGATTTCCTGCATCATAAATCTAAGTAACCAATCATTTATAATTAAAGGGAACTATATGCAGAGTTTATCTCTTCTGGCTTTCTCTGACAGCTGATTTTAATCTGCATGGAGGAGTAATGTTGAGTGGAAAAGCTGAGTATGGCATGTTGCTGTAAGCCAAGTTTCTGTCAGGAGAAAAACACAACAGTTCCTCATCTCCTGATGAACAATCAGTCCCAGTCGGATTAAATCCATTTTGTTATCCAGTGAGCCAAAGTGACCAGAAAGAGCGATGAAATGGCTATCCTGGTCACGCTAGCTTTTAACTTGACTAACAGACCGGCCAAACCTTCTTCTGCTTCCGTGCACTCCGCTTCCTCTCGTCTCTAAGCCGTTGTAGTCTGCTGCGCTAGTCCGCTGCTGCAGGACATTGTGTCCTCAGGAGCTACAGTCTGCTGAGCGCTGCTCCAAACTTCGGTGGAAGTGAGACAGGCAAGTTGTTGATAATATACAGAAGTTCGGTGGGGCTATACCTTCTCGGTACAAGAAGCCGCTGCACTGCTGTGTGCAGCCATGATATTTGCATAGTCATTGTTTTAGAATTTTTAATAAGGGAGAAGGAGCAGATATCATTTTGAGATTTTAAACTTTTTTGCAGAAAAACCATATCAGACACACATTATTGTTCCAGGCAGAGTATCTTCATACGTCTTAGGACATGTCTGGAGAGCATCTTTTGGCCTCTTTTGGGCCATTGTTTTAGTGTTTTCCTGCCTGCAAACGTCACTCTCACTTTAACAATAGGCAGCTGTTTTCAGTAAAAATATTCTGACAAACATCGTATGGTAACTGCCTGCACCGAATGGTCGACATTCACGGTTGGGAACTTCTGTAGCTGCTGAAAAAACTGAACTTAACAGCCAGATATTTTTCTCAGGATCTAACAAAGACCGAAAAAAAGCAAAAAAAGTAAACATTGGACTTACCCTCAACAGGTGGCCAGAAACACGTCTCAATTGCACTGTGTCATGCATTGGATATGTAAATATGTAATTGCCTCACATTATCCGTAACAAGGTTAAAAGTTGGTAACATGTCAGATATTGTGTTTTCAGTGTGCTCCGTTGCCCCCAAGTGGCCAAAAAAAAATCAATAATGCATCTTTAAATTTCTGGTTCCTGGCGCACTTTTCATTGTTTGCTCAACATTCACTCCTTTATAACAACTATCATAGTTAAACAAATTAAACATCCATTGCCATGTTGCAAAACAGGCTTATGTACAATGTGGGATATAGCAGAGGTGATTAAAATAATGATAGTTAAATTGAACCAAATGACTTGTATTCAGCTACAGACCTGCAAACTAAACTCAGCATTGAATGTGTTTTTACATCACGTCACATGTCATTATCAATGAGTCACTATGATTTGTTTGAATAATCCAATCAGTGCTTCTGAACACAAATAATAGTGTCCTGGAGCTGAGGAGCAGAGGCAACACTCAATTCTGTTATCCTGCTCTGCGGGACAAGCTGTCGATGGGAATGACAGTGCACATTTTCATGAGATATGACTACAGGCTATGTCACTAAATTTTGAAATGACTCACTGTGGCCTAACAATCGGTACAGAGCTGCTCCATTGATGACCAACTCACACAGTCAGTCCACGCTCTGCGTCGTGGACTGCAATGTGTCTCTGATGTTTCCTGTCCAAATGTCATTCACAAACCAGCCTTGATGATATCCTGATGAATCATTCCAAATGCTATCATGGTTGCACTTTCCATTTTTTAACAAATCACCTCCTGTGTGGGAGACAGCTAGTTTCACGGGGCACCAGAATGATGAATTTAAAAATCTTTGGTTGGTATTCTCTTTTAACTCGGGGAGCAGGCCCTCTCCACCCAAGCATTAAACTAATCAGAGTAGCAGAGAATTACTGACTTTTTGAAGTGAAAAGGATGATTTCCATTCCATTCTTCTTCAAGGCGGCATTAAGCATGCAAAGGGAGACCCGCTTTGATTATGACCTTGGCTGTAAATTGTAAGCAAATCATCGAGGCCTGCTTCTATAGGCGGAGAAGCTGTAAAAGTATGAGCGTCTTTATGGAACAAAATGAAAAGAATTTTTACAGCTAAATCAATTTGGCAGCACGCAAAGCTCTTATTTCATAGCTCCTTGAATATGAATTCTTTCTAGCCGTCAGCTTTGACCTCCCTTGTGGTTGAGTGTAGTGCACCGCTCAGTGTATTTCTGCATTGTTATTTTCTCTGCGGAAAGCTCTGGGCTTGAAACTGCTCCATCGTTGGCAGAGTAGTGCAAATGATTTGAGTTATGTTCCTTCTGTCTTGTGTCCTATTCTATTTTCCGCCTGATGCCATGATCATATTTTCTGAGAGGGCTAGGCTTGAATATTAAAGCTGCAGTTCATGCAATCACGCACTACTGTACAGTACTTATGGGGGCATAATAGTCTTCTGATTCTCACCGTTTTCTCTGTGTTTGCATTAAAGAAGGAGGGCATCCTGGAGGGGCTCTCTGAGTGAAATTTGAAGTGAGTCACTGTGACTTTACAGTCCTCTCTGCATTACATTCAGCAGAGCTACTGTCTGCTTTTGTAAGGCATATTGCACATTCACTCTTTATGCCTCAAGCCTGTATTCACCCACAACCAATTGTCTGAGTGTACTTTACTTTGTAATATCACTGCAGCCCGGACTGTGCTGCATCACTGCAACAATTCAAGTCACAAATCTCCATCATGTATACTGTACAAGACATATCGCAGACTAGACCTAAATTACAGTGTCAGTCCTAGCAGGGAATGTATGTAAGGGGAATATTTTCTATTTTCTATTTTAAAGCCGCCCTCGGCAATGTCACACAATGGCAGCTCTAAATGACAGAGTGGTAACTCTATGAAAAACTAAATTGCAAAGACATACAAGTCCTATAAAGTGATGTTAGCAAACTCCATACAGCGTGCCCCTGCTTTCCAGTGAAAAATGAAACAATCTCACATTGTTGAGTCCGACTTTCTCCCGAGGGTGCGCTATGCTACTGCTGCTACGAGAAGTTTCAATTTGTCATTCCCTGTGGGTGGAGAAGTGTACACACCTGACACGAGAATTAAATTTGGGTAAATAGAGCATATCTCCAGCATCTGAGTTGGTGTGGGTGGAGAGCTTTCCCTCTCTTCCTCTGCATCTGCACCGGGGGCTCGTGATTGCATAAAAATCGTGCTTGGCGCAGCTTTAAAAAAATTCCCCACATTCAAAAACAGTTCAGGTACGCATTTGTGAATAAGGAGAGCTTTTTAGAGCAGAAACTCCAGCCTGTGTTGTCATCAGGATGTGAGAAGTGGAACTGCTCCCCAGAACAATAAATGGTGGACTGACTGTGTGCCAACACAGTGCTTATTTTACTGCTTGCAGATAAGTGAGCTTCATCCTGTAATAGCATAACAGACCCCCCCCCCCCCCCCCCCTTTTCAAACTCACCCCGGCTGCTCCCTCACTTCCCTTTACCATCATTCCTGATTCATTTCTGTCAGCTTTAGATTAAATTGCATTCTTAGGTACCATTACAGGTCCTCTGACTTCAGCACAGAGTTGTTCGCTTGCATAAATATTGATCGCACTGCTGTAGAGTATTCAAATAGCATGTGAAATCAAGTGGTGGTATTCCCTTTAAACCAAGCACATTAATATAAAGTGCATGTTTTCGCTCCAGTGCTCCGCTGCCCCACTTGTTTAGCAGCAGAAGATCATGGCGGTGTCAGGAAGCGTATAGCATCGGGTCAGTCAAACATCTGCCTCTCTCACCTGGTGTTCTATTACATGTTACCTACTGTGCCGCACGCGTCAAATGGTGTTAAGGTAATGAGATGCGCTTGGCTGTGGCTGCCTTGACTAGCATATGCTCACTTGAATAAGCTTGCTGTTTGATGTCGCCCTGAGTTGTTAATAACAGACAGAGCTGTGAGATGAGAACGGGCATGCAGGGGAGATTAGATCTTAGTACTGCAGTCAAAATCAGGGCAGCAGTGGAGGTTGAATCCAGGACTGAGTTCATTAGACACCTATTTAAGTAATATAACACTGTGAATAACAGCACTATGTCAAAGTAAGTCATTTTGATAATCACTTACTGTGTAAGTCGTCCGTCAGCAAAAAAATCCAAAAAATAGGCCTCATGCTTGTCTTAAACCTCTGCATTAGGTTTTCTTGTTCGAGTGTTTCAAGATGAATATTTTAAATTACTCTTTGAAGTTTATCAATGTCACCTGGTATTGATTGGATGTACAATCGGATTGGATGTACGATTTTATCATTAATATAATCAACACAGCCAAAAAAGTTTTATTTTCGGAGTGTAGCAGTTTCAGTGGTTGTAATAGGGGACCAGAAAAGAAAAATATGTCTACAGCTGTCAACACATCTCATCACAAAGCGACTGTACACTGTGACTGGAATAGAGAAGGAAGTGTTTGACATGTAGGCTACATATGGGAGATGGTCAAGGGGATGTGACATAGATGGGCATCCCATTACAGGTGCATAGAAGTTATGTTCTCACACTACTAAATTGTTTTCCCAATTTCAGTGTTGACAGGTGATGTTACTGTCAGATATTATAACAGAGAATGTTCACCTTGAGAGCGACTAGCGATATTTTCTTTATTATATAAGTTTTCACGTCAAAACACTCATGCCAATAAGGTAATATTGTACTCGGAAATTGACAAGCGCTGATGCACATCACACCGATGCAGTGAACAGAATATTCATTGTAGATTAAGTGCATTTTGTTTATTTATTTAAACTGAGTGGATTTCTGCCAAAGAGAAAGTTCTATGCATGAGAAAACAGATGAATGCAAAGCTTTCTCTCCATCCATTAATCGTGCGGTTGGCTCCTCCTGTCCAAATGTTGAAGTGTCCTTGAGACACCAAAACCCCAAATTGAACTTTACATAGCAGCTCCACCACCAATGGTGTGTGTGTGTGTGTGTGTGTGTGTGTGTGTGTGTGTGTGTGTGTGTGTGTGTGTGTGTGTGTGTGTGTGTGTGTGTGTGTGTGTGTGTGTGTGTGTGTGTGTGTGTGTGTGTGTGTGTGTGAATGTGACTCTTTGCTCCAATGAAAAAGCATTGCATAAATGTAGTACATTTAACTCATTTGGTAAATCCACCATCGATAATAAAATGAAATAAAAATTAAAAGTAGCTCTAAACATTAAGCTTTCAAAGGTAAAAGTATAAATCGGAGCAGTTTGAGGTAGCTGGATGGAAGATTGGGGGGGACAGGGAGGGTGAGTCAATGCTCATTACATTTTAAAATTTGATAACTACAGCCACTACAAATCAATTTTGACTGATTACCTGCACCATTAATATTTATAACGTCTCACACAATGTTTTAAATCTTCCATAGAAGATCAGTTGAATTCATATCTGATTTGATACATGTTAATATGATTTTCATGCTCTTTAAACTGGTGGCTCCATTTTCATCCTTGAGAACAGCACTTCTATCAAGAAAGGAACATACAATGGAAAGAAGATAATCACTCACACTTATTATTGTATGCGAGTGTAGTGATTAGAGTGTGATTGGAAAACCAGTTAGATCCACTGCCAGGACGCTTAAACCAAGCCAGCACAGCGTGGCTCTGAACTATAGCTGGGTCTTTATGGGGAAATACAATACATATTGTCATGAATAATTAACTGCGCAAGCTTTACTAGAAGTGGGATTTTTAATAAATATGGTTTGAAACTATAGCTTTCAAAGACGCTCTTTGCAATAAAACACTGTAAAACCTCACTTCCATCTTTAGCAGCCAGCAAGTAATTACAATCTATAAAGGAAGATTGTTTTAATATGGAAATGGAATCTTTGTCATAGTTCACTCAGTGCAGCCTGTCATATAATTTTATGGCAAATTCCCTGAGGAGAAGCAGAGCCTTGCTTAACAGCTCCCCAATCTGGTTTCAGTTGTACAGGAGCAGTGCAGAGCTCTGATTGCCTGTTAAATCTGATAAAGGTATTGTATCAGTTTGGACTAACCACCAATGTGTCAGCTCTGTCTTAATTGGAGAAACAAACAATAAAATAGATAAGCAAGGATGAAATGAATATTGCGTTGGTAATTACAACTTGAAATAAGAAACAGTTACCAGTTGGAAAAGAGTAAAGATGAAAATTGGTGTATGTTTTTCTATACTTACCCTGCATCTACCACGCTTAGATAACAAATGTATCTAGAGGTTAATGACCTCATCATGCCCAGTGGTTCTCAGTGCTGCTGTGACGCAGGTTGAATTAGGGGAACATTGTGATAGCGAGCATGGACTCCTGGCAGCCTATTGCAGGCAGAGATATTGAGATATTTGTGCTCCTGTACTTTGCTGATCTGCAGTGTGTCTGATCAGGCGCTGATATATAGAGCACAGATGCACGTCTTTGCTCAAAGGTGTGTGTTTGAACCCCTGTGTGTGTGTGTGTGTGTGTGTGTGTGTGTGTGTGTGTGTGTGTGTGTGTGTGTGTGTGTGTGTGTGTGTGTGTGTGTGTGTGTGTGTGTGTGTGTGTGTATGCGCTGCCAGTCACTTTGCAATTGTGTAGTGTTGTGATTCAGAGATAAGGTCATCAGACTGCCAGTCAGCGCTGAAAGCCAGTCTCTGCACTCTGTATCGGCTTCCTGTAGCCCTCAAGACGTCATTTC
Source organism: Scomber scombrus (assembly GCF_963691925.1). Taxonomy (NCBI): domain Eukaryota; kingdom Metazoa; phylum Chordata; class Actinopteri; order Scombriformes; family Scombridae; genus Scomber; species Scomber scombrus. Next base: position 8,086,264 of record NC_084979.1, read on the forward strand.
TGACAGTTTCCAGAGCCTGGGTAAGAATGTGGCGCCATCCCTCACTCGGCACACTCCTCACTGCCGCAGCCGTACGCACATTTCATCATATGAAATAGAGACGAGGCCAAGTGTCTTCACGCTGCTGAGTGACAGAAACCCCCTGTCACATGAATTAACTCCTGTACCTATGATGGAGCGCTGGCCCTTGCTAAGGGCACTTTACAAAGCAACCCCCGCCCACTAACACACTACACAACTCCCTCCACCCCCCCCTTCTTTCCTATTCTCCTCATTCAGGCCCATTGTATAAAGCCCATTCATCTATTCAGTGGTGAAACATGGCAGAAAGCGCTGATATCTGATGGCACCTCTGTCCTCCAAACATACAGGGACTCGGCTCAGCAAAAAAAAAAAGGGTGGGATAAGTGGTGGTGTTGGTGGCGGTGGTGGTGGGTAGTGGGTGGGTATGGGTGGGAAGTCTGGCTGATGCTGTGAAATGAAATGTGCACAGCAGTTCTTCGCAGAGGTGATTGTGTTTTATGACTCCCAAGACTGCTCTAGGTAATAATTTTATATAAAAATACAACACCAATCTAATCAGCCTAACACACAAAGTGCAGCTCCACCTGAGAGCCCAGCGACTCATCCATTAACTATGATGTAGTATATTTGATCCATTTGTCTGGCAAAAGTTGGGTGTCAATTATGGTTACTCAGAACTACTCAAACCAAAGTCTAAAGTCTGACTAGGGGCCCCAAGAGGCTGCAGTGGAGGAAATCTCATGGCTGAAACTGAGCTATAAGATTTCTCTTGTGGAGACTATGAAAGTGTTCAGTTTGTGATCAGTTTGAGCTGATAGTGGTGTTAGTGGTAAGGTCAGGGGTTCACCAGCAACAACATTAGGGGTCCATCCTCCAATGACCATGAATATTCACAGCAGAATGCATGCAAAAAAAGGAATATCCACATCCACAATCAACTGATATGATAGGGGCCTTAAAGGGTTTTCTGTGTTGTTGAGGGACTGCTTGTTACAACACTCTTAAATGGTGGATATTCTTCAATTAATATGTGTTAGAACAAATGATCACAAACCACTTGACAGGCAGTGCTCAGAGCTAGAAGAATGAGGTTTATTTTTCACCTCATGGCTCGAATACATTTTGACTTGGTGATGTTTCTAAAAGAAAGGTAACAAGGTGAAGAAGATCAGTAGGTATCATCCTTTGCAATACTTCCAAGATGTCTTCCTGTTAGCAACCCAGCCGCTCCTGAAACTTTTGAAGCCTCAGCACCTCAGCTGAAGTAATTTTATGAACCATTTGTGTTGATCAACAACCCCTTCAACCTTTGCCATTATTACAGTCATTTCATGCTATAGAGCAGTTAACATCTCACTTAATGAAGCTTTAAGGGTGTCGGGAAGCGACTAGAAGCAGCAGTATAAAGGAGTGATGGTTGGTGAATGCCAGGGATTGACCTTACAGGAACTGCGGCACAGACTCTTCCCTAAACTACCTTCCCAGAGCTGATTTTATTTCAGTGTCAGCTTGAATGGCTTCCACTGGCAGCTTTCCATTCCATAAAGAAAAGACGGAAGAAGCTATGTTTCTTCTTCCAGATAAATTACAGAGGTGAAGGGTATTTACACGCTTTTTCTGAGCTTTTACCTTCCAACCTGGAACCTGGATAGTGCTATAAACTTCGTGTGCATTTATATTAAGAAATGTGTTGAGTTCAAGCTGAGTCAGATTTGATACACTCACGCATTTTATTATTGTTCAGCTGCAGTTCAGCAGGTTATTGATTCATAGTTTAGTGCTCTCATTTGAGACTGCAATAAAACTTTGATTTTAAATGACAAAAGTGATACGGTTAAATGTGTAATTTACATATATTGAAACATTTGTTCTTCTAAATGTGTTTTTGAAAGCAACAAACACCCTCAGGCAATTTACTATGGTTAAAGCTTGTGTATAGATGTTAACAGTTCATAAATCCCTCAAACACACCAGAACAGCCTAAATAAAAGACAATTAAGTATTGTTCCCTCAGGTTTCTGAATAATTTACCCAAACAAAACTGCGACCTCAACATTTAACGTTCAGTCAAAGTGTCGGCTACAAAAGGTCATGCACATGGTTCAATTAATAAATCAAAACATTGAAAACATCATTATTACTGCTCCTCTTTCTTTTGCCTACGGCTGTTGGACAGATTTCAGTTAGACTCATCTCTACATAGAAGTGGTCATCAGAGCCATACATGTGCAACTGTAGAGCTGCATTCGTGGCCACGAAGCTGAAAAAGAAGAATAGTTTTACATAAGTGTGTAAGTGTGTGTTGGTCCATTTGCAGTTTAAACAGGCTTACGTCAGTATCTCCATTTAGTGTAATTAATTTAGAGATCACATTCTGACAAACTTGAAACTCAATAAAAAAAAAAACCTCGCTTAACTACAGTTCTCTGACCTGGGAGTTATCCATCAATTTGTAATGCCTGGAGAACCCTGAAGTCATTCTCTGTGCTTGGATAGAAGTGTAAGAATAGCAGGCGCACACACTGCAGAGATTTCTGAGCAAGGTAATCATCACTTAAAGACATTCTGACCATTTGCCGTCTCAGTAGAGCTTAACTTGGCTTGAAAATTGGACTGTTGTTGGAGCGCAGTGCCCAGCAGCGACTGCCATGTCAACCAAATCATGCATTATTTCAGCCAAATGTCAGTGTTTCATTCACTAGTTCAACAGTCAAATAAGAAAAAAATAATGTTCCATATTTCAAAATATGATTTTACTCCCCCTGGTTAAATGTGTAATTCAGATGTTATACTATTTTTGGCATGTGACATATGGTCTCTGTGTTAGTATATTGCAGTTTTACTAGTAAAGGGTAGGTCCAAGTATAGGCTCTGTTTTCATTGAAATTCTCCTCTATTCTCCCCCCCGACCCATCTGCAATATAACACCAAAAGTTTCATTTCAAACATCACAATGTTTTGGGCAGCTCCCCATGACATTTTCTGAGCACATTCATGCTTCCAAGAGGATGACATCTTTTCCATTTTTGAACCCTGAGAATTTTGTTTGTTCATGCAGGATATTTTCAGCAAGTCCTCGAGAAATATCCCCCCACAATATGTTGTTTGTCATTGCTTTCTCAAATGCATATAAAACATGTTCAAATGGAGGTTATCTGATCTGCTGTAGTTAAGATTTGGTTAGATTTACACATGTATGTTAAATGTATGCATGTCATGTTTCTGACATACAAAAACCTTTGTTTGCACGCCCATTAGACATCCTTCTCTAATACACATAAACAGAGGTTGTTTTTGTTTTTTGCATTCAAATAAATGATGTTGTTTTGGTGAGGACAGTCTTGGTTTCTCATATTGTGCTAGGCAAATTTTCTGAACAAATTCATGCTTCCAATCCAAAAAACTTTTTTCCCTAAAGCTCCATGAAAAACAAAACAGTCCATATGTTGTTTCTTCCCTTTAGCACTTTCTTATATTGGAGCTTTTAACATGGAGGCTTGTTAACTTGCAGTTATGACTAGCCAAACAGAAAACATCCTTTTAACAGATTCTTGGAGGGATCTTTGTTTTCCACATGATCACTGTAAGACACTTATCAACAGAGCATGTAGCCATATTTAAACTGCAGCCTGCTGTTTTCTGGTTTTAGAGCGCTGAAATCAATTTTCCATTTTTCTATCTGAGACTTTAAATGAGAATATTAAATTGCTCTGCGCTACACAGACCACAGAGAAGGCTGCGCATCCAGGCTCCCTGTTGTTTGTACCTTCGAACACCAGTTGCTTCTCCGTAATATGTTCATTACAGTCTCATTATGCTAATGCCATGTACTTTGTTTCTCGCTGCTGTGTTTGGCAGGCCAGTTGGCGGTGGGAACCTGTGAGATAGTGATGCTCAACAGAGACAGCAGCGTTCCCAGACGGACCATTGCCAGGCAGACGGCCCGCTGCGCCTGCCGGAGAGGCCAGATCGCCGGCACCACCAGGGCAAGGCCGGCCTGTGTAGACGGTGAGTTGATTGACCTTTCTAGCCCAAGGGTGGACTTCTGTCCTGTGGAGGGAAAACACTATAGTTGACACAAAACAACAGGCCAAGTGGTCAGAGAAGTGTGTGATAAATCTTGGGAAAAGTGGATGTCCCCTTTGTCTTCACTATCGCTGTAGTCCTCTTGAGCAGGACACTGAAACACCCAGTATGTATACCCAGTTTATGTGATGCAGGGTGGTGCTGGAAAGAAGCAACATTCGGTGGATAAGTGGATGTTAAATTAATTTTTTTTCAAAATTCCTCTGCTGCTCCTTAGCAATATTAGAAACAGTTTAATTTTACTGTGATTTAATCCACGAGAGGTTATTCCATTTGTTGAAAGTATAATCATTACTATTCCCATCACAGGCACCTCTCTCTCACCTCTAGTAACCAAATCATTCATCACTAAACGAACAGCGTGCGAAACCTTCACACTGTGGAAGGTTTGTATTCTTATGTTTGTCTGTATGGGGTCTTTATTGCATGAATCCCTGCCTCAGACCACTTTATTAAGTGCACAGCAGTGATGCCTCTAAACTCAAATTAAAAATTACTCTCTGTGCATTTATTTTGCTTGAGGCCAGATTTGATTTTAATGTGCACAAAGTGAGTGCTGTGATTTTTTTCTTGTGTGATCTTAATGCTTAACTGCCACTGCGGTGGTAAATAATATGTTGATGATCATCTCGAGACAAACAACCAGTGAAGCACTTTCCTTTCACCTGCAGTATCGCTTCAGTTTAACACTTCTAACTAAGATGTGTGCAGTGAGATTCTATAATGTAAAGATTTATGTGAGTCAGTCATGATTTGAAATTTTCGGAGATATATTTATTCGCTTTCAACTTTGGGCTGTAAATATGAAGCTACTACAAGCGGTCTGACAATAGCCCTCTGTAAGGCGGTGTTAAACAAATATGATATAACTTCTTAATTAATGAGCTTTAGAGGTGCTTGGCTGTTTAGCCCCATTATTGTCTTTATACTCAGTTATACTAACTTCCTACTGTCACTGGCTTCATATGGACAGATATTAGAGTGGTATAATCTTATTTTCTAACTTGGCAAGAAAGTGAATAAGCATACTTCCCTAAATGTAGAACTATTCCTTTAAGGCAGGTGAACTGGTTAAAAAGAGAGAACCATACTGGTGTTGTAGTTTTCTCCTCTCTCTTGCTGTTTGCAATGTTTGAGACACAAACCAGCAATTTTGGCTCTAATCAGCTGTTTCTTCCCGGTAACAACAGAAAGATATCAAGTCTCCCACGGCCAGCTTTGTGTTAAGCAGCTCCAAAAACACTAAAGACAAAGAAAGAAGTCATTTAACTAACTGCTGGTTAGCGAGCCACACCGCAGAGATTTCTTTTGAAGCCAAGTGAGTCATGAAAACAACCAAGCTAGTGTGCTTGTGTGCTTAACAAGTTACTCACAACCAATATAATTTCAAAAGCATCAGTAGAGATAATTGGGAGCTCTTTTCACATCCTAACAACTAAAACAACATATTTGAAGTTATTTACTTATTACAGATTAACCTACCACAGGGACAGAATACTGCAAACAAGCACTCATAGTACACACATCAGATGAAACCCAGTGGGAAGCAAATTGAATGCATTATAAACAAGATAATGAATAAAATAAAGTCGAAATAAAATATTTAAATACAGCAGTGACTAATAATGCATAATACAAACAGTGATAATGGCATGTGGAATCATTAACTGTGCTACAGAAGCATCCGTAGACCTTTTCCTGGCAGACATTTTGACATAACAGGAACATCATGAAATATCATCGCAGGAAAAGCACAGGTGTAACCATTAACATTAATGACACATCCATCCCATTAAGTGTCCCATTCTAGTGGACCAGCATGCAGAATACTAGAGCCCTGGATCCAGCACACCTAAAAGGAATGTCATTGTTATTTATGTTATCAATTAAACCTTTCCTGTCCTTTCCTGCTGTCACATATTAAAATGTCACATGTCACAATGTTGTTAAAAGGAGCTGTTGTAGTTTGACATTGGGTTTTGACAGCTCTTTGACTATAAGTGCATGAAAAAGTAGCTATTTTTTCTTTTCTTTTCTTTTTTTTCTTCGATAAATGAAACAAACAGACAAATTATTCAAATTACCACAGCAGACTCATTAAAGTAAAAAAAAAAAAAACAATCTCACCCTGGGGTCCATTTAGGACCCCAGGGTGAGATTGCTCTTGATCATATCACATGATCTTCATCAGTAGATGGATTTTCCATGTTTTTTCCTGAGGAAAAAGGAATTCTTATGCCTGTTGTCTTAAAAGCTGAGATCCAAAGGTAATCTTTGAAAGTAGCAGTTAAGAAAACTACAACTGGTCCACTCACCACAAGGTCCATTTAGTAGCTTTTTTGGGGCTTTTGATCATAACACCTATGTAATATTATGTTACATGGACAACTGAGCAAACTATCTGCTGATGAGAATAATTTATCAAGAGGAAATGTCATCCACCCCTAGACTCTGGATGAAAGTCAGGTTTTTAAGAACAGCAACAATGCACAAACCCAAAAAGTCGTTAAGAACTAAATGTATTGGTTTTCTTCTTTCACCATTAAAAGCAACTACCGCTGTAATTTGGTTGTTTAACAAGCCAATCAATAATCACTTTGTCCTTCTCCCTTTTTAATACAACTTAGACTGTTTTACTGTTATATTAGCAAATTAGTAAACATTTTGTGCCTCTTTCGTTGTCTTCAGTGTGTATGTATCCTGTTGAATTTTTACTCTTCCTTCCCTTCTGGTGTTTTAATAACTCCAGTTGAAAAACTGTACACTTGTAATGTAGAATGTTTGGTGGTTATCCTCTTTGTAGGCAAGGTTTTTTATTTGGGTGCACTCCCTGTGTTATCTAGAAGTAGGTGAAGTAAATGATAGAAGGACGATATGAGAGCGGGAAGGGGGGAGTGACACAGTCCATCTGCGATGCTGATTGGATTTTACAATATCACAATCACATGCATCAGATGCACCATTAGTTCCATCATGCAATGACTCATGTTGGCCTTAATCTAATAGCCCAACATGAGATGCATTCCCACAGCCGGTGTCACACTCCCCACATTGCTTTTAACCACCTCTCCTTCTCTGCAGACGCTTCTCCATAACAATCTACAGATGCTAATTAACTTAGAGAGAACTATGATTACAGCAGCAGGAAATTAATTATTACTGGCTTCCCACTGCACCACACCCTATAGTCCATTAATAGCCAGTGCATTAAAGACAGAACCTGTTGCTTGCTGGCTCATTCAAATGCTTTCTGCTGACAGCCGAAATAGATGTCCATCATCGCAAGGCTTTAAAGTGGTATTTCTGCATATTGCATGAGAATGCAATGGGTCTAATGCTGCCACTGTTCCAATATCCTTGCTGACCTTCAGTTCAGAGTATATTAAGTTATATTTGCTTTTGATGTGAATTCCCATAAATGCCCCTTTGCCCCTCTTAGCACATAAATCAATTTACTGACTTATAA